>NC_056730.1:854417869-854697869 GCF_019279795.1 Protopterus annectens
GTGTTGTGAAAGGCAGACCTGCCTTTTTACAATTTTGCTATTTTCTGTAAAATACAGTGGTCTCTGGTTTGGCTGCAATATACAAGGGCACTTGTCAGAGCTGCCCGCAAAAGGAAGTATTTTGAACTTATTTAACATTTTGTGATTTTAACATTTTTCAGTGGGAGTTTTCTATGCAGCAATACTTGAAGGCCCCATTTTGAGTAAGACAGCTAGAGTTACCTGCACATAGTTCCTTCACAGTGGTGTATCTCCAGCTGATTTTCAGAATACATTTTACATAGTCCTTCTTTGCATTTATCAATATGGTATATTTTCTCACCATATGACATTCTTTGTTTCTGTTTTGTGCTTTTTTTCTACCTGTAAAGTGGTTTAAGAACTCACACAATGAAAACTGAATATTAATTACCAAATGAAAACAACAGCATAGTCAATTAAATGCTTACTTACCAAATGTTGCCCTGTTTAACATGGCTCTATTGAAGAAAAAACACAGGATGCACATCATTAGCAACAGAGTGCTATTCTGTCTAAACTACCCTTTTTTGTAATATTGAAAGTTGCATTGCTTTGCACAATGCATATAAATACATACCAGATGAGAAAACATGTATTTCCAAGTGGAGCTATTATATTTTGCTTTGTACTTTATGATGATGGGAACAGAAGTGACAGTATTTAAAAATGATTGCTGAGACCACTACATACCTCTCAACTGTACAGATTTTCACAGAATGTCCAGATTTTGTTTGCTTCATATTTTTGATCCGTTTCTCATAAAATTGTGGTTTTCTGGCAAATCACTGGCAACTCATTGAGGGCTAAAGTCAGAAAATAATGACAGACAACTGGGTTTGAAAATGGAGTCTCTGTTGAGTATGTAATTTCAGCAGCAGACGGGGGGGGGGGGTGTAGGACTGCCATGATTGACATTTTGAAGTGCCAGTGGAACTAAAACAAATGAGGGCCTCTATGGTATTATTTTTCCATCCATTGAACAAATGAGATGCCTGTCTATGCCTGTTATTGTCTGCAGGCTGAGCCAAGAGATGTGGTCACCAATTCTTTGCCATCTTTCCCTGAGATCTTTGAAGGTGAGACAGTTATGGTTGGCATACCTCTCAACTACACAGTTTGTTTCAGAATATCTAGATTTTCGACTCATATTTTGATTCTCTTTCTCATAAAATTTGCAGTTTACTGGCAAATCATTCAGGATTAATGCCAGTACATGACAGACATTTGAGTCACAGACTATTAAAGATGTAATACCCACTTGAAAATGCATTCTAAAGAAGCATCTGTTATTCTATCAGTGCTGTAAGTCTATAAAAGCAATATTTCAAAATTATCCCAATTTTTGGACTTTTCTCCTTCCATTATTTTTGACTTTGACCAAAATTATTGCACTAGGAGGTTGTGAGGTGCTGCCTGGAGAAGGCTCCCTTTAGAGCACGGCAAGGGTGTGAGGAGGATTCTAAAATTTTCTGGATATCCTCCATAAGCATTACAGGTGGATGCTCCTGCAGGAGGGGCTATACTAGGTCACAGTTTAAGGCTACTTCTTGTGATAGTATGGCCAAGGCTGTCACCAGTGCTAGTGACATCTCATGCATGGACAACCATGCCATCAGCACTACAGTAAATTGAGTCAGTGCAAGTCTGACCTTCTTGACCAATGAGAGATTGACATTATACTGCAGTGACTACTGCAGTAGTGTATGTATATCATCTTTATCTAAACAAATAAGCTGCCACTGCATAACACCAACCAAATTTTCATTCTGCCCTGTTTATGTCTCTGGCCCCTGCAGAGGTGGAAAAGAATAAGAAGATGAACAGCATCATAAGAAAGCATCAGGGTGAGAATACATGCTGTAGTGAAAAAATGTCTGTTGGCATTGTAACAAAACAACTCTATATACATTTTACAAACCAGTATGTCTTTCAGTACTGGCATAGCTGAAGTGTAGTAGTAGTATGACCATGCAATGTTAGAAGTACTTTTAAGTTCATAGGTGGTTACTAGGCTGTCAGACCAGGGGACCTTTGAGGAGCCTAGCCTGAGTTCACAGTTGCTGCTAAGCACTGGCTGGTTAAGTGACTTCTTCAAGATCACACTGTGGAAATGAGGGTTGAGGAAACCAACCCTGTACCACAGAAACTTCAGCAGACAGCCTTAATCCTCTGTACCAACTGCCAACTTTTATACACCTCCTTCTGTATATGTGGACAAGTGAATTGCAATATTAAGTCTATCTGCACCAAAGTTGTTAGAATGGGTGCAGACAGACTGTCTCTGCAGCTCCCTTTGCACTATTCTGTCCATCTGTCATTTCTGATGATATAGTGCAACCTGTACTGTCCACCCTTAGGCATCCCTGATATTTTCACTTTCATAGAATGTTTTTCTGCGTGTATATCTATATATATATATATATATATATATATATATATATATATATATATTTATTTATGGGTCTATTTTGACCCCTCAAAAACTTTAGCGTTTCGCTAGTCCGGTTTCACAAAAGTGCATTTCTCTGGAAATGCACATTTCAGAAACTACAGTTCACCAAGATTGTTGCTGAAGATTGTGGTACAATGGGGCAAAAGGAATTTTCCCTTTTCTCCATGTACTGTGATCTTGAAGTTGGTATATATTAGTAGCGGTGGTATGGGGGGTGCAGTGGGGCTTGCCGCCTGCATAATTTACTGTAGTGTATATGTTTTTTTTGTTAATGCTTCAGTGATCTGTACTTTCCTGAAAGTACATTTCCCGAGAGCTGCAATTTCGTGAAACCAGACTAGCCAAACTGAGTTTCGCTGAAGTGTTGCAGGCTGGGACACACACGTGCTGGGTGCCTCTGGTTGTGCTGAAGTGTTATTTCGATGGGCCAAAGTAGACTCGTGTGTGTGTGTGTGTGTGACATATATATATATATATATATATATATATATATATATATATATATATATATATATATATATATATATATATTGCTGTAGATTACATCAACACATTTTCAATGTAGTTTCCCTGTTTTTGTGCCTGGACATGGATGACTGCAAAGGGTGCTTGTGCACATTTAATGCTTGCTTCAGCTGCATGTACTTTAATCCAGCCATTAGTTACTATAAAATGATCTGGCTTAGCAGCTGCACTGTGGCCATAATGAGGAGCTGCTCATCCTGCACAATGACATGGCTGCATGCACTGGTAAATAAGCATGGAGGCTCATTCCAAATTTAGTGTAAGTAGTGCTAGCTTAGCTTCATTTGTAGATGTGGCATTTCTGAATCCCTGAAATTGTTTGTAGCATAGCCCTATAATGTGATAACAAGCATTAATCTGTGATACCTAGTAGATTTGTGTAAAACAACATAGATGTGGTATTAAAGGTAATGTGTTAAGATAAAGCCATATCGCAATGTCTGTTTTCTTTGCAATATTTGTGTAATAGTGGCATTAACATAGCTTTGCACAGTACATATTAATGCACACAGAATAACTTATTTCCTAAACTGGAGCTGGTGTACTTTGCTTTGTATTTCTTGGTGACTGGTAAGTAATATACATCATTTTAAAATGATTCCTAGAAGCAATATTCGGCTTTGTAGTATTGAATGAAAAAAGACTAGGCACACACTGCTTGCAAGAAAGAAAACTGCAGAGACCAGTGTTGTCATGTTCATTGCACAAGACTTAGCTCCTTATTAATATTAATGAAAATGTATTGTAATTGTGACTATGATTCATAGACAAGTTGCCTAATACACAATGCAATGGAAAGTGCCTTGTGTATTAGACAAGATTGTCCTGATTCATAGTGGGTGGCTGCCCAGTAGGGCTGCAGTGCTATATTGGGCAGTGAGCTTTAGGCCTGAAAGTAAATGAGAGATAGTAGTGGGTAGGCCTATATAAATGAGGATAGCAAGTATCCTGCTAAGCTGCTCCTAGGATGCTTGCATAGTCCTACACTTTGCACTACACAAGTTATCCTAGACAGCAGTGACAAATATTTGTAGTATTGGCATGCAACTGTGTGTTCTAGTGGGAAGGGCTCTGTGCAAAGGAAGCAGAGCAGCAGCATCCTGCACAAATTGATGATTGAGGTAAGTAACAGTGCATGTTGTGAGGATGTATGAGTACATATCGGTGTGTTTGTGGAATCATGAACAATTTGTGCATCTGTGGATATTTGTATAGGAATAGTTATTGGTAGTGTATATCTATGTGTGTGTGTGTGTATGTGTGTGTAGGGGGGACGGGTAGAAAAGCACTACTTACCATGCCCTTAGTGTGGTATGACTGTGGAAATTATGAATGCAGATTATGCATTTAGGTATTTGTGCATGTTTGTTTATGAGCTGTATGTAGCTGTGTATGACTAGAAGCCTATGTTTATGTTATGTGCTCGTGTCGCTGTCTGTACGTATCTGCTTGATCGTGCGCATGTGTGGATGTTTGCATGTGTGGATGTTTGCATGTGTGCGTGCGCGTGTGTGTGTGTGTGTGTGTGTGTGTGTGTGTGTGTGTGTGTGTGCGTGTGCGCAAGCATGTGAATACTTGTCCATTTAATTCTGTTTGTGCCAATATGTGTCTGTCACGATGGAGAGAAGAGTCTGTGTCTGTGGTCTGCAGCACCTGCACTAGTTAGTAATGCATGCTGGTGGAACTGAGCAGTGGAGAAATGCTAAGTCGAGTGATTCATAGTCATGCAAATTCCAAGATAATGACATTTTGCCCTTTTGGGAATGTGCATGGCTATGAATTGCAAAATGGCACGGAAGCTCAGCCTAACACATCAGTGCAGTGCAAGTTGCATCACTGTACTGATATCCATGACTCCCAGGGTAGTAGTCATAGTCCTGCCCTCCGATTTTGCATAGTGTTAATCCACGAAGAGTGGCACTGCATGATTATGAGAATAAGGCTGTGGTCTTTCTTGCTGACTACAGAAAACTGGAGGTGTTTGGTAATCCTCCATACAGCAAACGTGTAAAGTACTTAAGGCATAAGCATTAAGGGGAGAGATGTTACAAAGATAAGGCACCTTACACATTGGCATATGACTAGATTCATAGAGATGAATGTACAAGGACCCCATTTGCATACAGAACATGTAAAGGACCCTAAACATTTGTGAGTAAGCACCAATTTCAAGGAGGAATGCTGGAGTTGGGGTGAAATTAATTAGCTGACTAGAAGGGAAAATGTAAGATTATTGACTTTACGTCAAAAAATGTTTGTGCTATTATTGACATTTCATCCTTGTGCAAACTTGGTTAAACTACTGAAGGGATTGCTGGGAGAAATGTTTCATTTTGGTGCTTATGCATACTTGGACAAACTCTTGAAGGGATCGTTGAGGATATAATTTATTTTGTGTTATTCAAGTGCTTGTACATGCATGGACAAAGTACTGAAGAGATCTCTGAGGGAAATAGTTCAATTGTCATGGCTTGCAAAGTACATACAAAACATACAGCAATGCTTTTAAGAATGGATGTGCAGACTATGAATTGTAAGAACACGTCATTAGAATATGATACTTTATTCACAATTTCTCATTTGCATGTCATTGTACTTAATTTTCTTACACTACTTCACGGGCATTGTGCATTTCCATAAATGGCATTTATGAATGGCTAGCTAGCTATGCACAGTCACAAACATTGCACATAACCCTACCATATTCATGCAGTGACAATGAATACTACTTCCAGCCTGTTTTGTACTAACTACCATTGTTAAGTGGTGCTATCCATTCCAATAGAGATTATCTATATCGGAAGATCTATTTGAAGTTTTATTCATTTGCATTCTGTTCCCCAGATGAGCTGTTGCCAAGCAACTTGGTGCAAGTGTGCAAGCCAATGCAAAAAAAAAAAAACAAACCCAAAACTAAGAATTTTCATATGCAAGTTTAAGGTCCAGCTATTCCATTTTCCTTTGTAATAATAATAAAAAAAAACTCACAATAAATGCAGTTTATAGGTGAGTATCTAAAATAAATTGTTACCAGAATGTCAAACCATACCATGGTTAAACTATTTTGTGCTTTGAGTTTTCAACATTGCTTAAACTTTTTTTGGCTATTCTTGGCATTGGAAATGGTATTTCATTTCAGATTACATTGAACCTTGCTGCATTATGTAATATGTAATATAAAACTATGGCTGCACATGTTTAAATGAAGAAAATGCCCAGGCCCAGCAGTGATGCATCCTGAAAGAAAAATATCCATCTTATTAAGCACAGGTATGTTTTTATTTTTAATTTCTGTCTCTGTGTATGTATTTGTGTGTGTGTGTGTGTGTGTGTGTGTGTGTGTGTGTGTGTGTGTGTGTGTGTGTGTGTGTATATATATATATATATATATATATATATATATATATGTATATACACATACACACATAAATAAATTCTCTTTTACTCACTTCAGTTTCTCACTTTCCATCTTACTTTAAATTTCATCGAGGAAGAATTGATTTCCCCCATGGTCAGCTATTTATAATGCTAAAGTTGTGGCCTTGTATTAGTTGTTATTTTTTTCTTGTCCCTGCCTGATAGCTATCAAGTCTTCAAGTAATCATGCCACCTTCACTGAGATGAGAATCAGACGCACTGAAGCTGTCATCCAGTCAGCCATTAAGGCTTTCCCATTATTTTGGCCCTTTTTCCTTTCCTAGCATCTGATGTGTATGCCTGCAGATGTGAGAGCCTGTTCTGTGTTACCTGTGAAGGTTTGTGTTCCCACACATACTCTGTAAAAGCTACTGTGGTGCACACAACTTAGCAGTGCCAAGTACACATCCCAGCTTTGTATGTTGTTTTTATGCACCCCTTTATTCATTAACTGCTGGTTGCAATGGCCCTGAGTACCTCCTTCTCTCCAAGATGGGACAAGCCAGTGACAGCCTTCACTCACACCCTCCCTCAATGGATATCTGACTTCTGGGTCACAAGATGATTCAGAATTGTCTGGTTCACATCCAAGTTTTTATGCTTCTGCCTCATGAAGCTAACATGGCAAGTGTTATATTTTGGCATTAAACAGAAAAGTTTCTAACCCCATAAACCTAGTCCTTATGGCACTAGAGTTTGCTCTGTGCCTCATAGTCAGCATTTCTGTAATTAAACTAGGTTGCCCTCTATCTAATAGTCAGCATTGCAATAATTAAACTACTTAATTGTAACCTACACCATACACAGACCTTTCAACTGTTTTTCTTATACTCCCAGCTCGTGATTAACCATAGCATAATCTAAAAGTAAGAGTATAAGTGTTTGAAAGTATGTTCATATGAAATGATTACAGTGAAAAGTATGAGCCTACAATGAGTTTACAAAGATGTAGTTATTTCACTGTCATATTGCACTTTGCAGTATATTTTCCTAGATCCATTCCCATGCATACAGCACATCGGATGATGAGCACCCTTCAGCACTTGTTGTTTCTGTGGCAGGTACAGGTTTAGGTTGCTAGCCCAAGGCCCAACCCTCCTCAGAGGGTACACCACACACTCACACCTAGGGCCAGTTTAGAGGGCCAAATCCACAAATGCATGTCTTTGGAATGTGGGAGGAAACCAGAGCACCCAGAGGAAACTCCCATGAACGCAAGGAGGACATGCAGAATCTGCACAGAAGACATCCCAGTCAAGAATTGAACTGGAGAACCTCTTGCTGTGAGGCAACAGCACTAACCTCTACACCACTATGCTGTATGTATGATTTCCAGTATCATTTTTATTTAGCCACTCTTCTGTGACCTTTTTTTTCCATCACCTACTGCTTATCTTTTTTTTGCATTCAGAAAATTGATTTTGTAATCTCTGGGCAAGTTATCTTTTTTTTTTTTTTTCTGGGACTAATTGTCTTTGAGACTAAGTTTACTTTGTCCCCTGTTGTGGTGAAGCAAAGTCCTAACAATGTAGTATTTTAACACATTGACTTGAAAATGCTATTTTGCAATATACTTAGTTGTGTTACGATGGATTGTCTGTCTGGACAGACAAGCTATTTTTCAGCAGAGGTCAGGGAAAAATAAATACAGGCAAGGATGACAGTGGAATGATAATTTACATTTGCAAATACATGAAAATGTTTATAATTGTAGCTGCAGTTGCTTTCATAGAGAAATAAAAATGCAAATTTCACCCATGTTGTATTGTATCTGAACCAGAACTGCAGTTACTTTTAAGTACAAACCAAAACCAGGGAGCTTGAGTACTAAAATCAAATGTGTACATACAAGAATAATCTCAGTATAGTTAAAGTATTCTGTAGTAATAAAGTAGACAGAAAGTTACAAAAGAATTTCACTCTAGCAATAGAAAATGGCTAAAGGGGAAAACATTTGGCCTTCTAGTATTGAATAGAGTCCACAATGCATAGTTCACTACTTATATGCATATGAGTATTATGTTTTATTTACGCTTTTGTTGATCCTTTGTCCCGCTAGTCCAGTGGCCTCTCTTCAGAGGAAACCAGAGTAGGTATTTGCACTGACAAGGGGAAATTGCATCAGGGCACCGATGACCATCCTTGCTCTTTTTGATAAATGCTGTGGGATATCTGCATCCACTTGCAATACCACCAATGCAAGCAGATGGGACCTTAGTTTAATGTCTCATCTGTAGCTTAGAAATGTTTGTGCCACAAAAATCTCAAGAAGGTGGCTATTTACTACCAGTAGTTTATTTAGTTAACATATTCTGTGTTTGTAAAATGAAATGACAGTCACTCATACAAATTCATCACAGCGTTACAAAAAAGTTGTAGAGGAAAACAAACAATACAAAGCCTTACAAAGGAAGATATTTACAGAAAAGACACAATGTAAATAGTTATTTATGTTCTACTCTGCTATGAGGTAATAAGTTAAGTAAATAAACAAATAAGTAAAACGTAGACATGATTAGTAGAATTAGGTTATGGTGGGTTAGGTTTGTATGTTACACCACAGTTACAAACCTGAATACTCAAATAGCCTGAATAGCTTTCTTAAACGATTCACTGTACAGCTATTCTCTAGTCCTCTGGAACAGTGAATTTTAATTAAGATTGCCAAACTAATATTGCAGTGTACTTTGCAGTGTACTTTGCAGTGTTGCAGGTCTAAACTCTTGATTCAACTCAGCATTCCCATGGATATTTCACCTTATATAACTTGCTAGATTACATTTATATCAGCTAGGAAGTGCTATACTTCTGGCGTACAGTTCCCCAAGTAACAGAGTCATTGAGATCTGATGTTAACATTCATTAGGATTTGTATCTGCTGTTAAAATTACTTGTTTTTACAAGTAACAATTTTAGCTTTCAGAGAGTTGTTTACTATTCATATCATTGTGGCTTGTACTTCCTCGGTAAGTGTAAAGTATTTTTTCCTGTGGTTACTTTTTTGAATCTGTGTGGTAATTTCTTAATGGGTGTGTCTCCAAACTATTTATGAGTAATATTATGTTTTGGTTTGTTTTTAAACTCACATTTAGTAATTGCATAGAGCAGGACTTTTTCATGCTGCTTATCTTCTGAGGGTTCCTGTATGCTGTTAAACTGTTTTTACATTTCTTAACTTGTATTGCTAAAAATGTAGCTGAAATGTGGATCTTCCTCTGCACTGATAAGATTATGAATGTCACTGGTACATTTTCTGTGGGAGAATATGCAAGAAGCTACTGTTTTATGCTAATTTTAGAGTAGTAGTACTGTCTGGTCACCATTACATTAAGCTCATTCACTGTACATTAATTCTATTTACATATGATAACTTTACACCTCAACAGATGACATTGCAACGTCAGTTAAAAAAATAAAACTAAATTTAGAACTATACTACTGAAAGCAAGGTAGTTGACAAGTAAAGAATACTGTCGGACAGCAATTCCCTTGTTCTTCTTCTGGAGACTTCATTGTTGTTTTGCTTGGTTTACTTGTAGTTGTTTGGGAAAATATTGGCAGACTAAAAGGTGTGTGAAGCCCTGTCAGATAATGCATTTCCACAAAGAATTAAAGTGCATAAGATCTTGGGCATATCTTAAATAATGGCCTCAACATGTGTAACGGTGCAAGAATGATGCTCATTCCACTAATCATTAGATTATTTGAGCATCTCTCCCTTCTGTGTGACTTCAACACTTTCTGACAAAAGGCCAAGGGACACATGCCGTTCTGACTCTGGTGCCATCTGGCTCACAACACTCTTACTTCAAGATCTATTGACTAGCATGCCCACCCCCTTTCTGACTTGAGAATGAAGAGATTCTTTTTGCAGCCAAATCACAGACTTTTCCTCCCTAAGATGGCCTGTCTTCACTGAGAATTACCTGGTAATGCTGGTGTTTTTTTTTTTTTTTTTGGGGGGTGGGGGTGGGGGTGGGGGGCACATGTCAGACAAATGCCAGGCATTTTCAAATAAGGCCAAGTCTATAATCTAGAGATATTAGAAGGTGATCTGTCTGGAAGTCCATACTGAGCATAGTGATGGAGAGGTGTATTAGATAAAGTTAGCTCTTGCATGTCACGCATACCATAACAGGGCAATTTATGGAAGACTTGAGTTAAGTAGATTCACTAACATTCATGAGAAGTGTGGCGTCTCAAACTGTCAACTGTGGTAATTTTTTCCATTTTTGTCATGCACTACCAACTTAGAGGAACTGCAACTATTTCTGGGAGCTTTAAGGATAATTTGTGTCCAGGAGAAGGGATGTTTGTATTATAATGGAGGATCATATACTGTGTGTGTTATAAAAACAGCAACAGGAAAGTTAATCCAAGAAGACTGGGGAATAGCTTAAATATATGCTTAAATCAAACCACAGTAAGGATGCTTTTGTTCCCAGAAAAGATGGCACCAGTAAGGAATGGACTTCCTAATATAGTTAGGAATGCAAATACTATGAAGCCTTTTAAGAATTTACTGGACTCTCATATAACTGATGTTTATAATGACTGATGATGACTGGCAGTATGGGGCATCTTTCTCCCTGCTTTAGAATATGTATGCAGAAATCCTCGGATTCAACTTTGTGTGTGTGTCAAGAGCTTTCATGATTAGATTCCCAATATCCACTCCTAAAAAACACCACATAGATTAAATACACAACCTCTTCAGAGTTCAAGAAGAAACATTTATCTCCCATCTAAAAATGTGCAAGTACAATAACCTTAAATATCTCCCAATAGAAGAAGCTGTTGACGAGTTCGATAAAACCTTCCTTAACACCCTGAACAACTCTTTCTCCTTTGTTATTTGCACTGTATTTAGAACCACTGGCAAAGAAAATAAGAGACTCAGGAATTCAAGGATATAATTGGTATGGTAGTTAAGAAAAGTTGGCTCTATTTCCAGTTAATATTATTTATACCCAATAAATTCAGAAAAGGACATTTCAGTGTTGTGGGACATATTGAGGCAGTTACAAGTCTTTTTGGGATATACAATTAATGAAACTAAAACAAAGGCAATAGCTGTAAATTATGTACCCACACATGAACTAGTTCCCATGTTTATGAGGACATGATAAAATTAAGTACTTAGGAGTATGGATTAAAAAGGATTATGTTATGGCAGCTGAGGGTACGTGGGAAGAAACTAAACAAAGGATAATACAAAAACTTAGAAACCAGAACCTCTGTTTTATGGATATGGATAGCAAGATACAAGCAGTTAAATGTTTTTAATCTCTAGTTTTATATACACAGGTCAAGCATATTTTTATCAACCAAAGGAGAAGCTGTGGATAGCAATTAATAAAGAATCGACATATTCTATCAGGGAGGGGAAGACAGCAAGAGTCAAGTAGGATAAGATGATTCTTTCAGTTGAACAGGGTGGATTGGGATTACCCGATTTGAAGGAGTATTTCAGAGCTACACTGTTGAAGCTCTTATATAGCACAAGCAGAAAACTATAATTCAAAGTAGAAAGGAATGATGATGATACGAAACAAGGAGAGACTGGGATTTTGGATGAATATCCTTAAGAAGAAGAATAATAACCATAGAGAATATTATATTCATAAAGTAGCAGATAGTTTTCTAAAAACTTAGCCAACACGGGAATGAAAAACGGAGATTCTGGGGGGGGGGGGGGGGGTGGCCAAGTTGCCAATCTGATAGCATCTGAAATCCATAGCTCTGCTTAGATTTTAATATCCTGACAGGAAATATACTTTAATTTTTAGAAAAATCCAACTAAAAGTATACTAAAAGTTGTACTTAGAATTGTTTTCTCTTGAAATTCTGTTATCCTTCACTAGATACTTTAAATGGTAAATAATTTAGCTCTGATAAGTGTTTAACTCCTTTGAAAATGTCTATGTTCTCTTATAGATGCATACATTCTGCAGATTCAATGACACTATTCGTAACTAAATGACATCAAGTGAACTAAGAGCTGCATTAGAAAACTCCTTATGCATATTAGCATCAGACTTATGTTATATAACTAAACTTTTAATAACTAAACAGAGGGTTGTGAGGCACCCCCTTTTTTCTCACTTCTCCCTTCCTGATGAAAGACATCAACATAGATATTGTTAATACATATTAGTAATATGTGTATAATTGCAAAATATAATAGTTATGTTGTAATAAGTGTTTTTTTATATATATATCTATATATTCAACAGATCCTTACATGAAAAATGTTAGATAAATGACTGATAAAATGGTTAAATCATCTGATGTTTCTTGAAAAGTCTTGGAAATATTGACAATCTTCTTAACCTTCAGCTTCTAATGTTTATACATACTTTGATTTGATGTGTATTTCTGGCATGTCTACGTATTAGAGGTGTTATTATCATATGTGACATTCATATAGCTTCAGATATATTGGACACCCTCCTTCTAATGTATATTTCATGGATTCAGATTTCTTTAGTTGCTTTCCTAATGCTTTTCTTTGTTGTTTTTATACTATATTCTAAGCAGAGATGGATAATTTGTGTCTTTTGGTATGGGAGAGGTGGTGGATAGATGGTTTAGTTAAATTTTTGACTGAACCAGAAACTTTGTTTCATGTATGTGTTTGTAAATAGTTTTGGGTTTTTGAAAGCAGTGCTTAATAGATGTTATGCATCCATGATAACTAAGTTTTCAGTAGATTTCAAGTCAACACAGAAGAAAGGTCTTTCAGTTAGTAATAACATGCACATTATAGCCAATGGCTTATAAATGTTTATCATTAAATATTAATAGTTTGAACAATAATATGAAAAGAGCTGGTTTGCTTAAATATATCAAAATGCATAAAGCCCGGATCATCTTTTTACAGGAAACCCATCTATTAAAAAAGATCTACAAAAATACTCAGTCAATGGCTATACCATTCTGGCTGATTCATGTTTTAAGACTAAGAGAAGAGGCACTCTTATTGTATAGAAAAATACTTATACTATGCCAAGAATTATAGATACAGTTTTAGATAGAGATGGGATGCTAAGCATGGTTATTTTGGAAATCAATAGGAAGTACTTTGATTAATACATACTGGATACCAGGACTGAGTACTAAATATGTTGACAAATATCTGGACCTGATTACTTTAAATGCAAAAGGGGAAATTATAGCAACAGGTGATTTTAACTGCCTATTATCAGGCAATGATACTTCTAAAAATGGTAAAATAAAACTAACATCTCAAGCCAAGAAGTTAAATGACTTTACAAACCAGATGAACCTTAAAGATATACTTGGTTTAAGAGAACATTATTCCTTATTCTGTGCCCACTATTCATATCAGTTTGCTACACAAACAATCATTGATAAGGTCTTTGTATCAAATAATATATATTCTAAAATAAGTGACGTATCTATAATGACTTGTCCACTTTCGCACCATAATGCTATAAACTTTACATTAACTTTGCATACAGATGATTTAAGATTTCTACAGAGAATTCTTGCTTATATAACTAACTTAAAAGACTTTAGGGAATAGATAATGAAAGAAATAGACATGTTTATGGAAACAAATGATAATGGTGATGTATCTGATACTATACTATGGGACACCTTTAAAGTTTATATAGGTTCATAGGTTGGTACTAGGCTATTGGCCATAGGGCCTATACAAGCCTAGCCATAACAATTCCCTGGCTATTTCTTCCCACACTATTTACTTCCCTGGACCCCTGTCAAGTAGGGCGACTGATGTGATCCCTGGGGTGAATTTCCTTTCTCCCATCCAATCATCAAGGTTCCTTTTGAAGAGGGCCAAAGAGGTGCTCTGCTTGACATATATGGGCAGTCTTTTTCAGAGTCTGGGGAGTCTCTGTGTCAGGAACTTATCCCTCCAGCATGTTTTGTTTATTGTGATGACAAGGTTTAGATCCCTGGAGCGTGTGGCTCTGAGGGATTGGGATTTCGTTAAGTGTAGCATGTCCAACAGCTCTGGGTTTGACATGGCCTTGTATGTTAAGCAGAGATCACCTCTGAGTAGACGATATGTGACAGAGTATAGCTGGTGTTTTTTAAGGAGGTCAGCATAGGGCATCTGCTTTAGGCCTGTGATTCTTTTATTGATGTATTTCTGCGGCCTTTCCTGTTGTTGCAGATGTTTTGAGAGGTAAATACCAAACAGAGCGTTGTATTCTATAATGGGTCTAATGAGGGATGAGTACAGTGGGACAATGACATCCTTTTTTCTGGATGAAAAGACCTTAGTGATGAGGTGTGCCACATAGAAGGATTTCCTGACTGTTGTGGTGATGTGGTTATCGAAGGTAAGACCACTGTCCACCTGTGTCCCTAAGTCTCTTATCACACTTTCGGTGTTTAGTGTACTGCCACCTATGTGGTAATTCACAGGTACATGTTTTTTCCCAAAGGAGATAACTATACATTTCTTGGCATTGAGCTTGAGCCCATGGCTCTGGCACCAAGCATCTGTTTCTGTAAGGCCCTTTTGTAGAGTATCCACATCATTTGGGGATTCAATAATGGCTCCCAGTTTGCAGTCATTTGCGAACTTTGATAGCTAGAGTCCCTTAGAGTTGGCTTGTACTTCAGAGAAGTAGATGCCAAACAAGAGTGGTCCCAGGACTGAACCCTGAGGTACTCCAGTTGTCACTTGTCTGGAGATGGATTTGTAGTCTGCTACTTTTACAGTGTTGGTTCTGTCAGTAAGCCAGTTGGCAACCCATCGAGTGATGTAGGGATTAATGCCCAGCTTAGTAAGTCTGTCTGTGATTCCAGAGTGGGGGATGGTGTCAGAGGTCTTGGCGAGGTCCAGATAGGCTGTGTGGACCACCTTATCCTTGTCCACGGCTCTGGAGACTGATTTGAAGAAGTCAATTCGGTTCAGGAGACAAGATCGGCCTTTCACGAACCCAAACTGGGTGGGATCCAGTGTTTGAAGGTTGCCAATGTCTTTGTTTATAAGTTCCATGATAATATGTTCCATGGTCTTGCAGATCAGGCTCGTCAGACTGATGGGGTGGTAGTTACCAGGATCCAAGGTAGATTCCCCCTTGAGGAGTGGGATAACTGTAGCTGTGCACCACTCAGTGGGCACAAAGCCCGAGGTGAGGCTATGATTAAACATGACACTTAGGTGAGATGCCAGTTCATTTTGTAGTTCATGTAGTACGCAGCCCGGGATGTCATCTGGTCCCATGGATGCTGTAATGTTAAGTTGTCTGTCTCGCCTTCATTCTTGCTGGATGGGTTCGGCTCTGACTCGGCCTTTTTCTAAAGCTCGAAAGCTATTTACCGGCTCGAGGCCTCCCCTTATCCCACAATGCTATGTGTCAGATACCCAGATCTCGTTTGCCGCTTCAGCTATGAGGTTGCGTTTTTACCAGCTCCAGGTCATATAAATCTTTTTATAACCTTTCATAGTCAGGGTTGTTGTTGTTGCTAATTTAGATTTTCTTTTCTATTAGAGTTGTTAAATTGTAATCCCTTTAGACCCACTTATAATACCCTTTTTTTCTGTTGATTACAGAGTTCTATTCCCTTCCTCCCTTCCTCTCCCCATCCCCCTTTTGGGGTAGTGGTTAGGCCTATCTCTGTATAGTGTGTTTTATATATATATATATATATATATATATATATATATATATATATATATATAAATGAAAAACCGTTCTAAAACTGTAAAGCAAAGTAGAATAATGCCAATAAACAATTAAAACTTTGTAACTAATAAAATTACGAATGGAGAAAAAACACAGCTGAGGCCGAACTGTTGTCTAGCGCTTTCATTCCTTTATTGTTGCTAGGAACTTCATCAGAACTGAAAAAAGTACATAGCCATGCTCTATAAATATGCTGTATACAGAAATGTGCTTTAAGATGGGCAAATTAACATGTACTGACTGTTTGTTTTGACTACACTAGTTCTTAAACAGTGATAGAACATAAGCAATGGTTCCACTACTATTACAGGGTCAGTCCTATGATTTTCCAGCTTCTAGTTTAATTGGAAATATAACTATCAGTTAAAAGTAAACACAATAACATTGTAAAAAAACAATGGTATTAAGTATTTGTTCAACTTACTCTTAGTTAGTTTCAAAAGTTGTTATAACACACACATCACAATGACTATTGGTAAGAATTGAAAACATTTTCATTGGCCCTTGTATTAACATGAGGACATAATCATTGGTTTGAATTCTTCTTTTGTTTTGTGAAAAGAAATCTTTGGCCATTGGCCACTAATCACATCATATGCAAATTAGGTATTCCTGTATACAGCATATTTATAGAGCATGGCTATGTACTTTTTTCAGTTCTGATGAAGTTCCTAGCAACAATAAAGGAATGAAAGCGCTAGACAACAGTTCGGCCTCAGCTGTGTTTTTTCTCCATTCGTAATTTTATTAGTTACAAAGTTTTAATTGTTTATATATATATATATATATATAGGTCCCTTTCACATGGTCGACAGTTCATTTGATCGACATTTATTTGGTCGACAATTCATATGGTCAACAGGCAGATTTGCCCCCCTCCCCAATGTTGTGCAACCCTGGAGTTGATATATATAGTTGGGGGGGTGTCGGGGGCAAAGCCCCCCACATAAAACTGCTTGTCGATCAAATGAATTGTCGACCAAATAAAAGTCGGTCAAATGAACTGTCGACCATGTGAAGTAGACCCATATATATATATATATATATATATATATATATATATATATATATATATATATATATATAAATCATTTTTTATAGTTTTTGGTTAATTATAACTGCTATAGTTGTAGAAGTTGTATTGTCTGTTTTAGTGTTTAAGCACTAGTTTAAATTCCCTTAGTATCTCTTATACCATGTCCAAAGATACCAAGGTTTCAGGTTTCAAGTAGTGTGATTCGTGCTGTCAGAAGATGTCTCTGACAGACGGTCACACTTCTTGTGTTTATTATTTGGGCCCCCTACACCTGCAGGACTCTTGTTCGGTCTGTCATGCTTTCAGTCCGAGAGTCCTGCAGGAACATAGGAATAAACTAATTTTGAGAGGCTTGTTAAAGCCGGAAGGATCCCCGACTAAGCCTTCATCGGGGAAATGCTTAAAGCCCGCCAAACTGTTGGCTCTCTGTTCGGAGCCGACGCCGAGTGGAGCTTTTACTTCTTTGTCGGTTCCGGCCTGAACCGACACTTTGAGACCTCAGTCGGCCCCGACTTTGCCATCGGAGCCATCTCTGAGCCAGAAGCATTCGAGATCCCCTTCTTTAGAATCCGTTCGCTCGGCTCCTAGGTCCCCATTACTACAATTGGAGCGGAGTCATAGGTCTCATTCCTCTCGGTCCTCCAGGTTATCTGACCATGACTTAGAGAGGGTGGTCAGTAGGCTCCTTAAGTTGCAGGCACTGGCCAAAATGTTGACTAGCCCTTCTCAGCAGACTGTGGCTACCCCATGTTTCTTCAACTATTCCTCCTCTGACTCTTCTACCGTGTTTGGAGCCGGAGCTTGTTGGGGCTTGATTCGTCGCAACGTTGGAGCCAATACCCCACCCTTCAGCTCCTTCGTCGGCTCCAATCTCTTCATTGGTTCCGTCCTTGGAGGGATCCAGGCGCCGAGACTTCCTTGTCGGCTCCGAGGGGGCAAGTGGCATCGGACCCTTGTCCGACCCCATTCTCCCTCTTGGGGCATTGGCGCAGGTGAGCTCGGCCCTGACATCAGCCTCTGAGCCATCCCTCTTGGTGCCGGGAGGGGTTCACATATCTTCAGAGCGGGAGCCCTCTTTTCTGCCTGATAGGGGCGCCTTTGAGGTCATGAGGAGCGTGCTGACTCCTGGGTCAGCTCAGCAATCAACCCCTTCGGCTCCTCCTCCCATGGTGCCTGTGTCGGTCTCTGTCCACCCTCCTGACCCCAAGCGTGGAGTACAAGCGCTCCAGGTAGCCCCATTGGGTGCATCTTCCTCTTCCGAGGCGCCTCCCCTGATCATTCGGTGGAGCCACCTCGGAAGAGAAAATGTAAGAAGAAGCATGTTGACTCCCCCGAGTCAGTCACCTCTGATACTGATTTGGAGGATTTGGAAGGGTCCCCAAGGACCCCCTCTGAGGATGTCTCCTTTTCAGACATCCTTGAGATCCTTAAGCAGAGGGGGAACTGGACTGCCCTCAACCCTTCCGAGGATGAGTCAGTGTATCTGGACACGTTTGGTTCTCGTCCTCCCACCTCCTGGGTGTCTCTGCCTTTCGACCCACTCATGGAAGTAGTGGCTCGGAAGGCGTGGACGGCCCCTGACACAGTGGAACCAACTCCCCGCAGGCCCACAAAATTCATCACAGCCCCGTCCGACAAACAGTTTCTCACTAAGGGTGTCCCTGTTGATGCCATGCTGGTTGCAGCAGCCACTACGAAGGAGTTGGCTGACCCTTCAGTGCCTGTCCATCCTCCTAATAAAGAATCTAGGACAATGGACAGGTACGGGAAGTGGATGTTTTCTTCAGTGACCTTTTCCATGCGGTCGCTGAACTATCTGTGCCATTTCACCCGCCTTCAAAGAGATCTTCTTCTTAAGGAACTGGGTGATACCCTTCAGGATCCATCTGCTGCGGGGTCTCAGGAAAAGATTAACTCCCAGCTGGCGACCCTTAATTCTATAGTCAACTCCTCCATGTGGCTCATTTCTTATGCAGCTGATGGGGCGAGTAGAGTGCAGGCACAGGCGTGGCTTTGAGAAGACATGCCTGGATGCAGTTATGTAACTTTGCTGACCCCTTTAAGGCGTCCTTCACCAATACCCCCTTTGATGGTTCGGCTTTGTTCGGACCACAGGTGAAGGATACCCTTACCAGGTTTGAGCAGGAAGGCAAGACTCTCTCCGCCGTGGGAGTCCATTTTTCTACTCCTTCTAGACCATACCCTAAAGGTCAGAAGGGTGGAAAAATGTGGTTTTACAAACCCCAAGAAGTCGTGCCTGACACACGTGGAGAGTTTCCCTCCAGGGGCAGAGGAGGGAACAACAACAGATGCCACCCAAGGGGCAGAGGGGGTCCACAGAATCAGGGTAGCAGGGAAACCTTTTCCGACAAACCCTTTCAGCACCCCTGAGGGGCTGCCCGACTGTCCACTCTCGGAGGCAGTTGGGGGAAGATTATCACTGTACCCAGAAGCCTGGTGACTCCTCACACAAGACAAATGGGTACAGGCTATCATATCCGAGGGTTACAAAATCCCCTTTGTCCACACCCCCATTCAAACAAACAGATCCCTTCCAGATGTTCCACCCGGTCTAAGGGAACAAGCAGTACTAGAAATCTTAAAACTGCTAAGAAAGAGTCATCCAGTCAGTCCCAGCAGACCAGCAAGTATCCGGGATTTACTCCAAGTTCTTTTTGTTACCAAAGAAGACGGGACTGGAGACCCATTTTGTATCTCAGCAGATTAAACAAATCTGTTCAAAGAACGAAGTTCTGGATGGTCATGCTTCAGTCCATTCTACCCTTTTTTGGTCCGGACATTTGGATGTGCTCCATAGACCTTCAGGATGCGTACTACCATATCAAAATGAACAGACGCTCCAGGAGGTTTCTCCGCTTCTGGCTGGGAACCAATCACTATCAATTCAGAGCCCTGCCCTTTGGTCTCACCACAGCCCCCAGGGTGTTCACCAGATGCATGGCAGTGGTTACGGCTCACCTGAGACGGAGAGGATTCCAGGTGTTTCCATATCTAGACAACTGGTTCCTAACTGCTTCCACCAGGCATCAACTAATCCGAGCCAGGGATTATACCATCCAAACTAGGTATCTCTATAAACTTCGAAAAGTCTGCATTGTTGCCTTGTCAAGCTATAACCTTTATAGGCGCCATATTAAACACAAAAGAACTGTCGGCAAAACTCCCATTAGAAAGAGTATTAGACATTCGCTGACATGTTCAAACGTTGCTACAATGCAAGAGAATTCAGGCCAGACTTGTATTGAAAACCTTAGGTCTCATGGCAGCAGCTATCACATTACTTCCCCTGGATCATTTTCACATGTGAATTCTTCAGTGGATGCTCTTTACCCAATGGTCCTTTCAACAGCTTCCGATGTCTCACAACATAATAATTACCCAATCATGCAAAGACCACCTTTCTTGGTGGATGGTTTCCCCTCAAGTTTTTCAGGGCAGACCATTTGTACTTCCTCCTCCGGTTGCCACAGTGACAACGGATGCCTCCTTGATTGGGTGGGGGGTCATTTTCAGGGCAGGACTGTCCAGGGCACTTGGCAACCCCTAGAGTACCATCTGCACATAAACGTCTTGGAGATGAGAGCGGTACTTTTAGCGTTCAAGCTCTTCAGGACTTTCTACCTACCGGGACTATTGCAGTTCGCATGGACAATATGTTGGTAGTGTGGTACATCAACAAGCAGGGCGGAACCAGGTCCTATCCCTTATGTCGAGAAGCACTCAGACTTTGGCAGTGGGCGGTCTCCTCTCAACGGTTTCTGATAGCAACGCACATCCCCAGGAAGTCAGACGTCATAGCGGACAGGCTAAGCAGAGCAATCCTTATGCTTCATGAGTGGTCTCTCAATCAGTTAGTAGCGGACAAAATTTTCTGCAGATGGGGTCAACCTTGCTGCGACCTTTTTGCAACCCCTCTCAACAGCAAGTGCAGCGACTTCTTCATGCTCTTCCCCCTCCCAGGCCATTCCCCCAGAGATGCTCTAGTTCACGATTGGCCCCGAGGTCTGCTCTATGCATTCCCTCCTTTTCCCTTAATTCCAAAACTGATTCAGAAAGCAACCGCTTTGGGATCCAGGATGATCCTCATTGCTCCTTACTGGCCTCGACAAATTTGTTTCCCATTCCTGCATCGTCACCTGCTGGAGCAGCCCTGGAATCTGGACCCAGTGCCAGACCTCTTGATCCATCAGTCGGGCAGGCTGCACCAATCCCTTCACTCTCTCAATCTCACAGCTTGGTTGCTCCACTTCCAGCCTTAGCCAGGCTTCCACATATTTCTCAGTGTGTGAAATCATACTTTCTTCGTACAAACCTTCTACTAGAAAAAGTTATGCTAGTAAGTGGAAACGTTTTTCTTTCTGGGCAGATGCTAGAAAGATAGACCCCTTTACAGGCCCTGTCCATAATGTTTTAGATTTTTTGGCGGAACTTTTTCGAGCAGGTTCCTTAGCTGCCACCATTAGGGTCCAATTGGCTGCTATCGCAAGTTTTCACGTTAGCCTATCAGAGTCCAGTATCATGTCCCACAAACTTTGTAAGGCCTTTCTTAAAGGAACTATCTTACTTAGACCCCCGGTTAAAGATCCCCCCCCTCCGTGGGATTTGAACTTGATTTTAACTTCATTGATTCTCCCTCCTTTTGAAACTGCAGCTTCTTGTTCCTTAAAATTACTCTCCTGGAAGACTCTCTTCTTAGTAGCCCTCACCTCAGCCAGAAGAGTATTGGAACTTCAAGCCCTTTGTGTTCGTCCTCCATATCTTATTTTTCACAAAGATAGAGTTTCACTCAGGACTAATCCTTCCTTTTTGCCCAAAATACTCTCAGAGGCAAATCTCAATCAGGCTATTGATCTTCCTGTCTTTTTTTCCTAATTATTCAAACAGAGCTGAACAAAAGTTACACTATTTGGACGTTCACAGGCAGTTACGTTTTTATTTGGATAGGACCAAACAGTCAAGAAAATCAGATCAACTCTTCCTGTCCTATGCTGAGGGGAAGCAGGGCCTGCCAGTTTCTAAGGTAACCTTGTCCAGGTGTCTGGCCTCTATTATTACCTTGATCTACCAACTGAGACATAAAGAACTTCCTTCAAAACCAAAAGCTCATTCCACCAGAACATTGGCTACATTGGTAGCTTTTTAGGCTAGACTTCCAATAGAATCTATTTGTGCTGCAGCAACATGGGCCACTCCTCATACCTTCATTTCACATTACAAGTTGGATATGGCCTCCAGGAGTCAAGCTGTTTTTGGTTCCATTGTGCTCAAGAGTCTGTTTCAATGAGCCACCCAGGGCTAAGGTGCTAGGGACACTGTTTCATCCAGCAAGAATGAAAGCGAGATAGACAACTTAACATTAAGAAGTTATGTACCTACCATAATGTTCCATGTTAGTTGACTTCATCTCGCCTTCTTTCTTGCGTCCCACCCTCCATCCCCCTAGCCTGGTTAGGACCGAGAAGAATCCCTTTTGAGGCCTTCTTCCTACGGTTGACCTTGTTTTTAGGTTACATCCTCCTCTGTTTGTAGCACTGTAGGTAAACCTTTGGTGGGAACTAGTGCGTTTTTTCCTTGGTGTTAGCTTTCCAAACGAGATCTCGATATCTGACGCCTAGCATTGTGGGATAAGGGGAGGCCTCGAGCCGGTAAATAGCTCTCGAGCTTTAGAAAAAGGCCGAGTCGGAGCCGAGGATCGTCTCCAAACAAATCCAGCAAGAAAGAAGGCAAGATGAAGACAACTAACATGGAACTTTATGGTAGGTACATAACTTCTTATTCTTAGCTTTGGAGAGTGCATTTTTACATGTGTTGCCGTTCTTACCGGAATTTGGCAATCTTCCAGTATTGAGATGGGCTGTTTATGGGGTGAGAGGGGGGGGTCAAGTATATATATGGTAGAATAAAATCTTAGTACCTTAAAAAAAAGGAGAGAGTGGGACAATGAACTTTTAGACTTACAAAAAAATAGACAAACTAAAAATGGATGCAAAACCAAATAAAGTAGCACATAAGAAATTACTAAGTTAAATCAAAAATACGTAGAAGTTCTGAATCACAAGGTACCCATAAACCTGGAAAATTTGAAATTAAAATCTTATGCTGTAAATCCCAAATATCTACATAAAATAGCAATAAGATCCAAAAAAATAAACTATCAGTATCTTATTAATGAGATTAAATATAAAAGTGACGGTTCAGTTAAGAGTACATGGGCATATTAGAAGTGTTCAAAAAGTACTATAAAGATATAAATAATACACCACCTTTGGAGACAGATAATCTAATAAATACTTTTATTCAAGAAAATATAACTACTAAGGTGTCAATGCAACAAAATAACATATTAAATAAACAAATAACACTAACAGAAGTGAAAGAGCAAATAAAAAAATTAAAAGATAAAGCTCCAGGACTGGATGGAATAATTCCTGAAGTGTATAAGATTTTTCCTGAATATATAATAAAGAAAATGATGAGTGCCTTTACTATGGTTAAGCAGAAATGTATAACACCCCCATCATGGAAATACTCCATTATCTCCCCCAGATTAAACAAGGCAAAGGACCCTAAATATTGTGATTCATTTAGGCCAGTTTTCTTACTAAACACTGATTATAAAATTTTCATGATAATATTAGCTAATATGATAAACTATAATTTAATACATAATGATCAGACCGGGTTCATTCTTTATAGAAAAGTGCAAGATAACATTATTAAATTACTATCATTAATAGACATAGCATTCAAATACAAAAAACAACTAACTATTATCAGCCTAGACTTAGTTGGTCTGATCTACATAGAATTCTGATTGGTTTTGAATTCTCTTCAGATTTTGTCAACTTATTAATGAAAATTTATAGTGGGGGCACAAGCTTATGTGAAAATCGGATCATATCTATCCTCACCACTAGAAATCCTCAAGGGAACTAGACAAGGTTGTCCTTTGTCACCATTATTGTTTGCTCTTTCAATGGAACCTTTTGCTACATATATCAGAAACAAGCAAAATATAAAAGGCTTTCAAATTAATTGTCCTAAGATACAATTATTTGCTGATGAATGTTGTTAATGTTGGGTGATATTGATGGTTGTTTGCACGACGTTATTAATACCTTAAGCAAGTTTGAAAGAATTTCAGGGCTTAAATTTAATCATAATAAATCCAAAACATTACTAATTAACAAAAAGATCAACAAAAACCTAAGAGAGAATAGCCTGTTTAATTGGGAGAATAATATATTAGAATATCTGGGTGTCAGTATTAGGAGTACACCTTTAGTGAACTAATCAAAAGCTGGAATAAAATGTTCTTCACAGTGGAGGATAGGCTCTCTCTAATTAAAATGATAATTTTACCTAAAAGTTTGTTTTATATACAGTCATTGATACTACCCCCTCCCAAAAACTTTTTTTTAAAATTAGATTCCATGCCATTTTTATGGTTCCCCCTTAAAACCTTGGATTGCATATAGATGGCACATTAGAGCTTGGAACAGTAATGGGATCGCATTCCCTAGCTTAGATCTTTATTCCATATCAGTTGTAATTAATGTAATATTAGATTGGATCACACCTACCTATATATCTGGCTGGAAAACAATACATGAGATTCATATAACTGATGTCAAAACTATAGAAAATCAATTTAAGGAACAATATGGAGTAAGTAGAGTTCATTGGTTTTTACATGAATTTTGTTTATTTAATAAGAAGTTTGATAATTTTTCTTATGGCATTAATCAAATATTTAATAACTTTAAAAATGTAATTGATTGTAATTACAACATTAAACTTTTTTTTATTTCTTATATTCCCTATAGCATACCTGATTGCCTAGATTCTTTCAACATCGGTGTGATTCAAAAATGAAAGGAAAATAACTTGATATTCTGGCATCAGTTTATTGAAAATAAGAGTATTAAACCACTAAACTCTCTTTTATGTAGTTTTGATAATAGTCAAGACTGTTGTTTATACACTCATTACGGCAATTTATAGGAAACAAAATGAGTATCAATCAACCTAGAGACTGAATCTATACCTAGTTTGATTCAGCTTTTTATTAGATGTCTTAAAAAGACAGATAATCAAAAATTAAGTATCTCACCTATCTAACTAAGAGAATATACTCTAAAGTTTGACTCAGATATTTGGAATTACTATGTAAAGATTAATGCAGAACAAATATCTGATGAATCCAAAAATTGTTATTGAATTTTACGTATGGTACCTCTTCTTCATTATATTGGAGATTGTATACATGGAAATTTATGAATAGGAGTTTCTATACTCCACATAAAAGAAATCTTATACTCAAAAACAGTGAAAATAAATGTTGGAAATGTGATGAATTACTAGAAGCCAACTGTGTTCCACATGTACATTGAATGTAAAAATGTTCAATACTGGAAAGACTTTGTAAATGCTTTATGGTCTGATAACTCATATTTCTAACTCATTAATCCTATTCAATGTTCCTATACCTAATGTAATACGTAAATCTCAGATTCAGTTACTCAGGTCAATTCTTGCAATTCCCCGAAAAATTATTACTTTGAACTGAAAAAGTAAACAAGATTTGATGTTTAACGATTTTATTAATTTAGCAAAAGTTGTTTGTAAAAAAGAACTGCAAACCATTTGTCATAGAACTCATAAAATTACTCATAAAATATAGTATGGGAAAAACTAGGAAACCTTTTGAACAAATAACTTCTCATGGATAAAATGATTGTTTATCTTGGATGAATGTAAATATTGTAAATAGTTTATTGTTTTATTGTATTTGTTATATGTACATTTGCTTATGTTTATAATGAAAACAAAATAAAAATGTTTAAAAAAAGAAAAAGGAGATTCTGCTGAGTGGAATGATTGCAATTAGGGATACAGATGATAGGCAAGAGGGCTAGACTGTATTGGAAAAAAAAACAGGCAAAAGAACCAAGGTATGGGGAGCACATAATTAGAGAGGGAATGTTAATAGAATGGGAAGAGGCCAATCATTTATTTAGAGTGCAGGCTAGAGATTTCCTTCCCTATCAAGGAGTGAGTATATATAAACAGAAGCTGGGGATCCTAAGCAAAAGTTGAGCACTGGTGATTTTAGTACAATCTAGAACAGACACTGAGGTTAAAAAAGAAATAATTTGTAGAACATACAAAATACTGCATGATAACTATAAGAGGAGGTTAGAAAGGATTGAGAAGAGAGATTGGATAAGCAATTCTCAAATAAACAATGGGGGGTATATGTATGTCCCCCAAATATGCAACAA
This sequence comes from Protopterus annectens, assembly GCF_019279795.1. Lineage (NCBI taxonomy): Eukaryota > Metazoa > Chordata > Ceratodontiformes > Protopteridae > Protopterus > Protopterus annectens. The sequence continues at coordinate 854,444,315 of NC_056730.1, forward strand.
AGTCTAGAAGATTTAGGATCTTTGCTTGGAAGTATTTACATAGGTATTTTTATAACCCAAGTAGTCTCCAAAGAAAATTTCCTTGAGTAGATAGCAAATGGAGGTGTGGGAACAATGAATGCAGAATAATGTTTTGGAGGAGGAATGAGGTTTAAAAGAAGGCAGGATTTGAATGAGCTATAGAATGTTTGACTGACAATGACTGGATAGATTATAAGTGATTTATAATGTTTGCAAATGAAAATCTGTCAATATGGTTTGTTTTCATTTATATAAATGTATGGTTGCATATGTCATAAGTATAATTTAATAAAGATGTTTCTTATTAAAAAAAAAGATGTTGGGTGCATGAGTGGATAAATGACTCCTGAGGGCACTCACCTAGGCATGAAAAGAAATATACACCCAAATGACTGGAACATAAGCATGCTAGTACCAGTGTACAAGATCAAAATGGACATATGGACAATACAGATGTATCAAACTCCTATTATACTGCATGGAAGTTCTGGAGAGCATGACTGACCAACAAATATACAGATTAGCAGAAAGTAAGATTGGAGATTAGTAGTTCATAATCAAATTAGGATGGGGTTCACCTGACCTGATGTTTGCAATGAGATGAACAGTGTCAAAAAGTTGGAGATGAGGAGTCCATTTGGGCATTCCTTGACTTTGAGAAAGCATATGGCAAGGTTCCATGAAATCTAATTTGAGCAGTCCTGCAATGGGTTAAAGATAAAAAAAAGGTGGAATTAGTGCAGCTTGTGCACAAGGACCCAATGACACAGGAATGAACAGTGTTCAGACTCAAATAGGGATTCCCACTGGGAGTTGGTACACATCAGAAATCAGCTCTGAGCCCACTCATGTTCATACTAGTGAGGGACTGCAGTAGGAAACAGGTTAGAAGGACAGATTAACAATGCTGCTGTGTGGAGATGATCAGCAAGTGATAGGAAGTTAGAATGAAAACTGAAGGCATATTAGATGAAACAGAGTATAAACAAGACAGTTATTATGGCAATGAATGGGGAACATTAAAAGAAGCTGAAAACTGAGATAGAAGGGAAAATAGGGGAACAGGTTAATGGCTTCAGGTATGAGGTAGGTGTGGCTGAAGAGAAAGAAAAGAAAGAATGAGGAAGTCAAAGCTAGAAGCAGAAATGCAGCAGCCAACTAGCACAAAATTTTGGAGATAGTATGACAGAAGAACATCAAATAAATTGAACAGTAAAGTGTAAAAGTCCCCTTGTCCAAGATGACTGCATGCTGATCAACAGCTTAACTTCAGCCTTCCCAGTGTGAAAAAAAAAACGAAGCACAAGGCCTAGGATCTTAGCCACTTTTAGTAAATTCAGTTACTGACAAGTAAGTACACTGGGTGGATGCTGACAAAGACAAAGCTAAGAGACCCTGAAAGAAAATCAATAAAAAAGGTGAAGAGAAAACACTGGCTGGGAAGAATCCTGTAATTGTTCGCAAAAAGCAGTTAAAGCTGCTTTAGCTTTGGTTCAAGACATGGTTTCCAGTAATCTACAGGAAAATGTAAGTCAAATTTGCTCAGAGCTGATTAAAATGAACAAAACACTATATCAGTTCAAATAAAAGGCTGGGAAAATGGATAAAGCTTTTAAATAGATATTCAGATGAGCTAATAAAATTGCAAATATCGATGTTGAAATGAAGAAAAGGCTGGCTGAATATGAGACTGCTCAATAACAGATGTTTAAAAAAAATGGTAGAATTAGAGGACAGAGCATGTAGAGAAAATCTGAGTTTCCATCCTGTACCAGAAAAACTAGAAGGAACAGACTGCACTAATTTTATAAAGTTACAAATAAGCAACTGGACTGGTATTCTCCAGCAGGGGCTGTTAATTGAAAGGGCGCACCAAGTGTATGCTCCAAATATAGCCTTGAGAAAGCAGCCAAAACCTGTATTAGTAAAGATACAAACTTGCCATTAGAAAGAGTTAATCCTGACAAAACTGTGGCAAAAGGGCAAAGTAGAGACAGTAGAGTGTTTGTGGAAAATGATTATTCACTGTACATCAGAGACAGGAGAAAAACATTTATTCCAGTAATTAGAGAATGTTGAGAGGCAGGTGTGAGATTCAAGCTGCTGTATCCATTTGTCTTCAGAATATTTTTTCCTGGTGGATCCATGTAATTTTTTGATGTAGAAGAGGGTAAGGAGGAAATACAAAAGTTTATCCAACAAAACAAGAACAATCTAGCAGAAGGGGACTCTGCTTCTCATTTTTCTGAAAATAAAGCACATAGAGAGACTAAAAGTGAATCCTTTTCCACTGTATCAAAGGAAAATGCTTGAGATACAGAGAAAAGGACATACGTTGACCAGAAGAATTGGGAATACCTTGGGATTGAACCAGAATATGGAGTTGGGAGATGGAGGTGAACAGGAAGAAGACAAGCAATATTGAAATTAGTAGATAAATGTGAGACTGCAATGCATCAGTCACATTTGTGAAATATGGCTGTATAAGAAAGAGTGGAAAGAGTAGACTTTTGTTGACTTTATTAAACTTGTGGGAACTGAAAAGCATCTGCGTCACGTCATGTCTTAATGTTTGGAAGAACAGTAAGGAGAAGGGAAGAAGATGGAAAACTAAAAGCATTTTCTGTTAATATTTCTATAAAACTATTCACAATACTAATTGCATGTTTTATAGTGAAGTATTTTTAGTTGTTCTTGTATGTGATAGTTACTAAAGCAAACAGATGCCTTTCTTTTCTTCTTGTTTTTCTTTCTTTTTGTTTGGCATTAAGAAATGTAATATAGGCATTACAATGCAAAAAGAAAAGAAAAGTTAGATAAAAGTATGTTTACATTAATGGGCTGTATGCTTGGTATTGTTGAGGTGGGGGATGCAGTAAAAAAGTATGCAGATCATAATATACATAGAGCTGATATGGTTTCTATTACTTTTTGCATAAGTACTGTCTAGAGTAAGACCTTTGGATGAATCTAATAACCAATTTTAAGTGGAAACAAGTAAATATGAGAACACTGAATATAATGTAAAGTTTTCCTTTAGCAATAAATGTTTCAGCTTGTCTTTAAGACTGTAGCAGAAGACTGTTTCTTTCATGTGTTTCCATGGAGACATGCTGATAATAGGGAAATAAAAGGCATAATGCTGGTTTCATCAAGGCTAAAGGTTAATATTCTCTGAAAGCATACAAGTTTTCATATCTAGGAGGGGAATAGAGATAAAAACAGAACAGGCATCAATTACTGTATGTAGAAACACAGGCAAGAGCAAGCATGTTACCATGAATAACTACAATTTCATGTTAATTAAGGCCTGTGTTCATAGCTGTCCATTTGGGGCAATTGTTTCTATTAGGAGGGTTACACTTCATTATTTGAAGGTGTACATAGTTATGTATGATTGCATTAAGTTAACAGGTTATGGGGGCGTCCTGAGGTGTGTTTTTTTTATTTGAGGGTTTTTGTTAAAACAAAAAAGTCTTGTAAAATGTAATATAGATTCCAGTGTTGATAAGAAAAACTGTATAAAGGATTAGCCTGCCAAACAGTCGGTGTATGTATCACAAAAGCTGGAAAGAGGCATTTAAAAAACTGCCATGTATGGTGGGAATAATGACTTTTTACCGTAATGGTAACAATTTCCATATTATCTTGGAATGCGAATAGTCTCAGAAGTATAGACAAAAAAGGGAATATTTACTTATATTAAGAAATGCAGAATGCAAACAGCAATGCTACAGGACACACATTTGGAAACAAGTGAGCATGTGAATTTGATAAAAGAATTTCAGGATGGATATTCAACAGAATATCAGGGACAAATTAATTGCTAGAGGAACTCTAATAGTGATACAAGAGAAAAAACTTAATAATGGCAGATTTGTGGTAGTAAGGGGCTACTGGCAGGAGATGAGGCTTACAATGAAGTGTTTATATTCTACCTAAAACTGCTGTTATGGAGCATAAAATAATTTGGGATAAATGATCAACCTTGCACAGGGGTTGGTTTTATGTCCAATTTTCACACAACAGAGCTATCCTAGGTAACCCAGGCTGGGAAACTAGACACCATCCAGCCAGTAGCTTATTGACCCAGGGCTGCTGGGCTTTACGGCAGATGTACACTGGCCAATAGAGCCACATTACCCCTCCCACCATTAACATGGGTCCCTGGCATAGGTCAGATTAGGCTGGGTCCTCAACCCACTTATCACCGGTAGCTACCCATGCCCATTTTGGCAACATTAGTTGACATGACCGAATCACCCAGAGCCATATTTTTACACCCTTGAGTGGTTAGCCTTAACCACAGCACACAGTCTGTAATCCATGTTCTCCTATCTTGAGGATACTGCACACCACAGTAGATGCCCAAAGTTGCTGCTCTGTACAACTCTTCCCCCTATAGGGCACCATGCAGAATATATGCTGGTGCCCACAGCTCCATTCATTGTGGAGTTTTTTTCAGATGGAAAAATTCAGCATGTTTTTTGTAGATGGGAGGAACCCCACAGAGGCAAAGGGAGATTGTGCAAACTCCAAACAGGCATTAGTCGGAGGCCAGGATCAAATCTTGTACTTTGTGCATGGGAGGTTGGTCTGTGCCTGAGAAGGATGATAGGATGCACACTTTGGAAATGAGCACTTAAGAGCAGAAGCCAAAGTAGCTCCAATTGCAAAAAAGATCAAAGAGAACAGATTACGGTGCTTTGGACACATGCAGAAAAGCAGAAGAAAGAAGATTTGGAAAAGACAGGAAGAAGGTAAGAGTAAATGAGGATGTCCAGCAAATATGCAGATGGATTGTGTGAAAGAAAATCTACGGCAGTCAAGCATGAGTTTTGAAGAAGGCAGGAGTGTGGCACTGAATTGAGAGAGATGGCAACAGTTAACACTATACCCCAACCCCATGTAGAGAATAGGAAAAAGGGGGCTGATGATGATGGTGATTTGCACAGTGAATATTATTTAAAGGTGATGACTGGAATTTGATTTGGAACAAAAAAATTATGATGTATCGGGGGTCTAGAAGGGAAAATACAACAAAAGGAGGAGATTTCTGAAGAAATATATGAGAATATTTGGTATGAAAAACATTAATTCAGTCGTAGAAACTCAGAGAATTTACATATTATTCCCCAAGGTACAATAACTGGGCTAGACTATGCAGAAATTATATTTCAAGGAAACCTGTGCATTTAATTGAGAACTTTGATACACATCCAATAACTATTTCAGGTCATGTGCCAATAATTGCTTAGATGAAAAATGAGGGTAATGAAATAAAAATGAGACAATAGCACTTCCCCACTTACCTGTTAAAAAGAGGAATTTAAGGAATGGGTAGTAGAAACTATTCGGGAGTTACCAGGGAAGATAGAAAGTACTCCAGACATTATAGCTTGTGAGTGGGTAAAATGAAACTGGAGTTTAAAAAAAGTGTAGAAATGAAAGAAAAAGAGATCTTGTTAAGAAGACAAGAATTATTTAGAGGGGCTGACAATGTTTAAAGTATTAAAAAATAAGGGGAATCTTACAGAACATGAAGAGGCACAATTCCTGAGTGCTGAAGAGAAATTAAGAGAGTACCTGGATAATATGCATGATTTTAGAAATATTGCTGTTAAACAGCTGGTTTTGATAACTGCAGGTCACAAAAACTTTTGGCACAATGACTTAGACAACAGAAAGTAGAAAGGGCTGTTACCAAACTTAGGGAGCCTATAACAAGGGAAAAAAAAGAAAAACAGAGATCCTGTAGAGGCATGAGAGATGTTTTGGAAATGTTATGACAATTTATATAAAGTGGAGCTGTGGGGAAATCAAAAAGCACAAATGGAAATTTTTATGGAAGACTTAAATATGCCAAGGTCAGAAGTAGATTAGGCTCAACAAGGAACAGGTATGATATGAGAAGATAAGATAAAAATGGTAATGTATAACCAAAAGACAGGAAAGTCCCCAGGAATAGATGGCATTCTGGTGGAAGTTTGGAAGCTAGGAAGGAAGAACATGATAAAGATCTGGAAGTTTTGTTTAATAGTATTTTAAAAGAAAGGGAAGGCACCAACATCATAGAAAAAAAAAACTATGGTGGATGTAATACCTGAAGACAATAAAGACTCATCATACCCAGCTTCATATTCACCCATTTCAATTTTAAACCATGATTATAAAGAGTTTGTTTATAATGGCTAAGAGAATGGCAAATGTGGTGCCAAAATTGACAGACATAGATCATTGTGGTTTTGGTGAGGGGAGGCAAACATTTGACATTAATAGGACAATTACGATCCAGAGGAAACTGGAATGTAGGAAAATACCATGGTTGTTGGTGGGTCTTGATGCAGAGAAAACATTTGACAGAGTAAGCTGGGATTTTATGAGTAGGGCAACGGAAGCATTTGCATTTCTTAATACATAAGGTTAATTAGAAGGATCTATGAGGGACAAGAGGCAAAAATCAAGACAGGAGGGTTACTGTCTGATAAGTTGTGTCTGAACAGAGAAACCAGGCATTGGTGTCCTTTTCCCCATTATTCGTGTTATATTTAGAACTATTAAGGAAAATAAGGGACTCAGAAATTCAACATTAAATTTGGTAAGGTGTTTAAGAAAAGTGGGTCTTATTTGCAGATTATATTATTTTGTACCAGATTGAACCAAAGAAGGACAGTTGGGTGTTGTGGAACATTCTGAGAGAGTTCCAGTTTTTTGGGGGGATATAACATTGATGAAGATAAAACAAAGTCTGTAGCTATAAACTATGTACCCACACATTAATTGGTTCAGCAATACAAATATCTATGGGGACATGATAAAATGAAGGTTTCAGCAGTATAGATTTAAAATGAGCTTGTTATGGCAGCTAAGGATATGTGGGAAGAGACTAAACAAAAGTTAATTAAAAAACTGAGAAACTGGAAGCTCTTGTCTATGGATATGGGTAGCAAGATACAAGCAGTGAAAATGTTTTTAATTCCTTTAGTTTTTTTTACACAGGCCAGGTATATTTTTACCAACCACAGGAAAAAGCGGTGGATAGTAATTAATAAAGAGTTGAAGAATTTTATCTGGGAAGGGAAGAGGTCAAGAGTCAATTGGAAGAAGTTGATCCTTCAAACTAATACAAATTGGAGAAAAACAGCTAGAAATCCAAACAAATACCAACAGAAAAAATAGTTGCAAAACAGATCCGATAATAGGTACTGCTGGTGAAGGTAGATACCACAAATTTATTTAAGCTTGTGTAATGCACAATATAGCTTTTTGTCTGTATGCAACAGACTTCATCAGAATCTACCTTCATCAGCCGTGCCAATTTTTGTATCTGTTCTGCAACTAGTGCTTTTTGTTGGAATAAGTTGATCCTTCCAATAGAACATGGAGTTTTGGGACTACCTGATTTGAAGGGATATTTTAGAGGTGCACAGTTAAGGCTCTTTTATATATATATATATATATATATATATATATATGTATATATATATGTGTGTGTATATATATGCATATATGTATATATATATATATATATATATATATATATATATATATATATATATATATATATATATGTGTATATATATATATATATATATATATATATATATATATATATATATATATATATATATATATATATATATATATATATATATATATATATATATATATATATATATATTATATATATATATATATGTATATATGTATATATATATATATATATATATATATATATATGTGGGTCTACTTCTAAACACCGACACGCCGATTCCCCGACACAAAACTCACCGACGCCAAATAACCGACAACACACAAACCCGACACAAACCCGACAACGCAAAACACCGAACACCAAATCACTGACACACGGAACATAAACAACACGCGACACTACATACCATACACACTAGCCCTGACCCAAACCCTAACCCTAAGGTCCGACACTATCGCACACTTCACCTACCTGCACCCTAACCCTAACTCACTTACACACCCCTAGCCCAAGCTCCGACACTAACGTACACATCACCTACCTGCACCCTAACCCTAACTCACTTACACACCCCTAGCCCAAGCTCCGACACTAACGTACATATCACCTACCTGCACCCTAACCCTAACTCACTTACACACCCCTAGCCCAAGCTCCGACACTAACGTACATACATCACCTACCTGCACCCTAACCCTAACTCACTTACCCGACCACTCCTACCTCCGTCACTGTCGCACACTTACCGGGTCGCGATCGCAGATTACCCTTGTCGGTCTTTCCACTGTCGGCGAATCACCCTGTCGGTATAATGCATCTGTCGGTCATCTGGCGTCGGTGATTTCAGCCGGGAATCGGCGTTTCGGTCTTTTGAATGGGACCCATATATGTATATATATATATATATATATATATATATATATATATATATATATATATATATATATATATATATATGTATATATAAAACACAAGCAGGAAGCTACAATTCAAAGTGGAAAAGGATGATGATGAAGTGCGGGGGTAATTAAAAAAATAAGGAAAGAGTGGGATTTTGGACATAGATCTTTAAGCAGAATAGCAGCAGTCTTACAGAATATTATATTCATAAAGTAGTAAAAAGTCTACTAAGAACTAAGCCAACATAGGAACCATACCTCTCAACTGTCCAGATCTTTTCAGAAAGTCCAGATTTTTACCTCCTATTTGTGGTCTTTTCCTCCTAAAATTTGAGGTTTTCTGTGAAATCACTGAGGATTGAAGTCACTAAATAAAGACATACATTTGAGTTTCAGATTTCATATTCTTCAAAAATGCATACTAACATAAATCCTGTTATTCTACCAACTTTCTAAGTTTATAAGTATTTAAAATACGTCCTTATTTTTGGTCCTTTGTCCCCTCCATTATTTTAAGTTCTGTCTAAATTTCGTGCACTAAGAGATTGAGAGGTATGACAAGAATGGAGAAAGGAGGCTCTGATAGAGATGACTGCAACTGGGGCACAGAGAATTGGCAAGATGGGCTAGAATTTTATGGGAAGAAGCTTGAAAAAAGAACAAAGGTATTGGGAACAAATAATTAGAGAGGGGAAATGTAACAGAATTGGGAGAGTTCAAGAAGACATTTGGACTGCAAGCTCATGATTGTCTTCCCTATCGGGGATTGATATCAGAATATAGACAAAGCAGTAGGGGGATCCTAAATGAAACACCTGCAGTGGTTGAGTTTTTAATTGAAGCTAGAAAAGAAGCTGCTTTTAGAAAAGGGGTAATTAGTAGGGCATGTTAAAATATTGCATGATAACTATGGGAATCAATCAGAGGAGGTTAGAAAAGATTGGGAAGAGAGATTAGGTAAGCAATTCACAAATAAACAATGGGAGGATATATGCATGGCTCCTAAATAAGCAATAAAATTTAGAAGATTTAGGATTTTTGCCTGGAAGTATTTTCATAGACACATTTATACCCCAAACAGATTCCAAATATTTTTTCCTCGCGTAGATGACAAATGTTGGAGGTGAGGAAGACGAAGGTACTTGGGAGCATATTGTCCCAGAGTGTAATGAGTTGGCCGACTTTAAAGATTTCCCACAGAGTACTCTGTTAGGAATAATGGGTGAACAAGTGAGTGCAACTAATGAAATTATTTTTTTGAGTTGGAATACAGGATCTGAATTGCCTAGACATAAGGCCTTGTTAAGTTTAATTCTTATGGCTATCAAAAAAGCAATTAATAGAACATGGAAATCGAAGTCTAAACCAACTATAATTGAAGTTGTGAATATTGTAACAGAGATAAAATAACAGAAAGTGGGATCTTTACAAAAAGGTAGGAATAAATTACATAGACAAAATGGAAATTGTGGGAACAATTCATCCAGAAAAATGTTTTGTAGAAGGAATAAGGTTTAAGAAAAGGTAGAAATTGAACAATTTATGTAATGTTGCTTTGATTATTATGATATAGAACAATATGTATGATGTATAATGTTTGCAATTGTGATCTTGTTAATATGGTTTGATTACTTTTATATGAATGTACATTTGCTTATGACACAAATTATAATTCAACAAAGGTGTTCAAAAAATAGTAAAGTATACAAAACACTTGTGTGACCAGTGTATCTGTGTAGCACAGAAACATTGGGTGGTGAAGGCGGAGTAGCTGAGGAAGCTTCAGTTGATGTAAATGAAGTGCCTGAAATTAATAATAGGATGCACAGTGTGGAACAGATGCAGAATTTAAGACACTGGAGCATAAGTCAAAGTATGTCTAATTATGGAGAAAGACATGATGAAGAACAGAATATGATAGATTGTTCATGTGCCGGAAGGCAGATGATTTAGTATAAAAGATTTGGGAGAAGCCCAAAGAATACAAGATGACATCAGGAATATCCAGACATGAATGAAATGATGGATTGCAAGACAGAAGGCCAATAACAAGCAACATTACTGTTGAAAAAGGTAGTAGGAGAGTGGTTCTGAATCAATAGATGTGGCAATAGTTAATATGGCTCCATAACTCTATGTAGAAATGAGAAAAAGGAGTTAATGGGGATGCAGAAAACTGTGTGCAGTAAGTATTGCATAATAGGTACCCATACACCTGGATTAGATTCTGTGATGCCACAGGCTTTGCAAAATTCACTGATGGAGTGGGTCTGCAATTCATTGTAATCCTGCACTTGATGTTTCTATTCTAGTGTTCCTGTCTGTGTCTACTATTAGAGTTCATTTATTTGGCCTGTTGTGGAACATCCTGTATTAGTATAAGTATGGATCTGACTCTGACAGTAAGGATCTGACTCAATTAAAGAATCTGCTGTGATACAAAGAATCTGCTGGGATAGACAATTAAAGAATATGCTTGTTTAGACAGTTAAAGAAACTGCTGGTATAGATAATTAAATTGGGGTGAGGAAAGGTTACTAACACCATTTACCTTTTGGGACCTTATCAAATACTTGCACACATTTTTCAGTGCATAAAGTTAAGGACTATGATAAAATGCTTTTATAAAGTTTTAAGCCTTTTTTTACCCTTTTGCCCCTGCAGTCTATTGATAACCAGGGTTGTCTTGGAGGAAACAACATCAGAGATGATTCAAAATCTTTTAATGTTTTGAGTCTCAGTCTCTGCATGCACCCTGGAAAGCACTGGGGAGGGGACATGTAATGGACATCGTCTCACTTCAACAAGGGGCATTTACTTCAAGCAGCCCTGTCCTTCCACCCCAACGCATGAGCAGTTGTTTCGCCAGTCTGTATGATAGAATGCACACTGCCAATATGCCCTAAAATGTATGTAGCTCTATATGCCCCCTGGGATAGTCAACTGTCCCATGCCTCTTCACTGCTGAGGCCAGTAATTAAACCCTGGTCACCTGAGTCACAGACAGGGATCTGTCCTCTTCATCACAGAACCAGACATAAATGGTTAAGCTTTTTGCATTTTTTTGTAGGTCTTACTTGTTCATAACATTATTATATTTTGCTAATCTGTTGGCAAAATGAGCTAACAAATGTGGTAAACTGTATTCATGTATTTACTCCATTAGTAAGTTAATCAAAACATATGCTGGCCATGCTAAGATAGGAAGAAACACAAACAAAAGGTTCCTTGAAGAAACATTTCATTAATCAAGGCAAGGTATCGGAAAAAAATAAAAAATTTGAACAAAGTTTTTCTTATAAAAGACTATTAATACTTCCATAATGCCTTCTTTATAGTTAATATTACTATGGATACTGAAAAGATACCAGTTTTGTGAGAAGTATGACTACTGGTCCAGTAGCCTATCTGTGGCCTTTGTGAGTGTTGCTTGTCTACACGAGAAGATTAAGTGGAATATTTTGTCTAAATTATGTTATCAAATTCATTTTTGCAGAATTAAATTGGTTGATTTTTGGATTCTTTGAAAGTCATAGCTGTAATAAATATGTGCACAGATAACACCACAGACTTAGTGTTTGTGGCTTATGTATTTTTTCAGCATTTATATCGTTTGATATTATGATTGTACAGTCTTGACTTTGACTAGAATCTCCAGGAAGCGTGAAAAAGAACAGCGAGTACTAGCCATGTTTAAAAACTGTCAAAGGGTTTGAAGGCTGGAAGCCTTTTTAGCAGGAGTCCTATCCCCAGAAGATCCATCTCATAATGTTTTCCAGGTGTTAAAATCCCACTCTGAATTTTTGGTGTGGAAACCCTACCTCAGATGTGCTACCCCTGCTATTCCTCTATATTTTATAAATGATCGTATTATCCTTCATTTTACATTATATTATTTGCAAATCCTGTATTTAATATTTGCAGAGTAATTTTTTGTCGTTCTGTTTTCTTCCCCACTCTCTTTTCAGGGTTTTATCCCCACTGAACTATTTTATCATTTTTATTTCATAAATTATAACCACTTAGATGTGGTACTTGTGCTTCTATATTAATTCTTCATTTTGAAAGAATAGCACCATCTGCTTGGGAATAATCATTTCTTTTTGCAAACTTTCAACCTTGTGTGGTGTAGTCTTTCATGTTGTGGCATACCTGTAACACCATGTGAGATGTAACACTATTAGAAAGAAATGCCCCATTATAGTCAGAGCTTACAAAAGCAGTGCATGTGTAGTGCCTGAATGACTAGTATAGATTGTTTTGCTCCTGTAAATGTGTCACAGAAGTAAATAGCACTGAAATGGATGGCACACCCCAATACCTTATTTGTTAACAACCCGCTGGTTGGCAGCATTTATTTATTTATTTGTTTGTTTATTTGTTTGTTTCTTTACTGGGAGAGTCCGACTGGGGAAAAAATAAAACTTTTCAGTGTAGGCCTGGGAAAAAAGCTCCAGAAAAATACAAAAATAAAAATGTAGCATACAAGTACAAGAATACAGAACTGCAAAATACAAGAAGGTAAAATGCATGGAAACTAGCCCCACTAAGAAACAAAAGGATAAAAACTAAAACTGCTCCTTGGCTATCCAAAGAGACAAAACAGATTATGCACCACAGAGACAAACTATGGAAGCCTTACCAAAACAATAAACTGGCCAATACCTTGCTCCAATATAAACAGCTCTGCAACCACGCAAAACGACTAATCACCAAAGACAAAAAATCCTACTATATCAAACTTCAGTCCAATAACAATAAAAAACCCCAAATATTCTGGGACTCAATAAACTTACTCCTCAATCCAGGCTCCAAGAATAATCCCTGTCCTGACCCAAGTTAATATGACCTCGAACTAGGCACTGAATTTAACTCATTTTTCATAGAAACTATTACTGCCCTCACCAAGACATTTCCCAATAATAACACAACTGCTCTACACTCTCCACCTTCTAACTCACCTCATCTGTTTGAACTCAAACCCATCTCCACTAACTTTATAAAAAAACTTTTGTCCAAACTTAAACCTTGCTCTTATGCTCCCGACAATATTCCCTCTTCCTTCCTAAAATGTGCTGCTGATGGCATTGCTCTCCCAATCAGCATCATTATTAACCGAGCCATAAAATAATCATGCGTCCCCAAACTCTAGGGCTCAGCTTATATTCTTCCTCTTCATAAACAAGGCAAAAATACCAGCATCTCAAACTTTCACCCCATTGCTTTGCTCTCACCAATCTCCAAAATCCTAGAAAAATGCATCCACCTCCAGCCTATGCCTTTCCTGACCCAAAACAATCTTCTCACTCCTACCCAGCATGGCTTCCGTCCAGGCCATAGCACAGTAACCGCTCTACTCTCTTTCCTAGAAACTGTCAATCAAGCCCGAGATTCAGGACACTTCGTTTCTACTGTTTTACTCAATCTGTCTAAAGCCTTTGATACTTTTTCCCACAATCACCTTCTCTGTCATCTCTCAAACCTTAATCTCTCACATAATGCTTTATCCTGGTTCTCCAGCTATCTATCAGACAGATCACAGGCAGTCAAATGGAAGAACTCCATCTCTTCCTTCCTACCTACCCCAACTGGCATACCACAGGGATCCATCCTTAGGACAATGCTTTTTAACATATTCATCAATAACTTTCACACTGCTATTCCTGATGCTAAAATTATTCAATACTCAGACAATTCAACCTTAGTCTGCTCTGCCTCAAACCTCTCTGAATTGCTAAGTAAAACCCAAACTGTATTCTCAACAACTGAAAACTGGATGCGCCAAAACTACCTCTCTCTCAATGCAAATAAATCAAAGATTCTATGATTCCCTCCCACAAAGACCCTCTCCTATGATAAAAACAACTTCAAAAGTCTATAGTCAAACCAACTCACCTATAGAAGTGGTCCCGTCTGCCAAACTACTTGGCATTACTGTAGATGAACACCTCAAGTTTGATATTCATATTCAACAAAATATTAAGAAAACCCACCAAAAGCTAGATATGCTGTATAGGAATAATCACTTTCTCTTTAACAAACTCTGGCCACAACTTATCTTCTTCCTTCCTTATTATACAGAGCCCCTCTCCTAAACAACCTGTCCTCCTCTATCACATCTAAACTAGAAAACTGCTACAACAAAATCTCTAAATTTGCCTCTAAATGTAAAAATACCACCCATCACTGCCTAACCCTACAATCCCTGAATTTATTTGAACTCCCAAACTACCTAGACTATCTCCAACTCACTACTGCATATAGACTCATATTTCACCCAACAAAATGTCCCGCTCTAGCATCCTTCCCACTTATACACCCAACAGAGCTCTCAGATCTGAAAATCAGAACTTAATTACTATCCATAAACCTAAATGTCCTGCTGGCCAACTTCTATCTTTCTCACTAGGCAAAAAATGGAATTCCCTTCCCTCCACACTAAGAACCATACCAAACTCAGAAAACTTCAAAACCTAACTATTCAAACACCTGTCCACTAAATGGAAATGTACCTGCCTTCACCCAACCTAATCAAAGGGGGGTTCTCTCTCTGGTTCTCAAGCTCTACAACTCTCATAGTTATCTTCCTATGAGCCTATCTAAGCTCTCAACAATTTCTATAGCTTCTCTCTAAACTCTCAACAACTCCTACAGCTACCCTCACACAGCCCAACCTTGTAAATATTGTAAATGGTATTCTACTGTTGATGTGTGTATGTAAAGCGTATTTACATTTTCTTAAAAGGTTTGTATGTAAACTGTTTCCACACCTAACACATCTGTTTTCCTCAAATGAAACTGTATGATCCCTACCTTCAAGCTTAATGAATTTAACTATGCATGATATTGAATGCATTTATGAGTAACTATTCTACATAATATTATCTTTAATATTAACTATCAGTTGTATCTAAATTGTATAATGCATCTTGGAGCTTTTCTCCCCGGGCCTCCACTGAAAATGGGTCAATTCAGCCCAGTGGAATTCCCCGGTAATCAAACTGCAAATAAATAAATAAATAAATAATGGAAATACCATTATACAATTTACCATTTTCAAAGAAAGAAAAATTAATAAAAAAAATCATTGTATATTTTAAAAATAGAGACAGACCCAGGTAACATGAATTAAGTAAGCTTTTAAGAACTAAAATTCTAACGTAACAAAAAAAAATTCTTCTAGTATTATGTATCTAAATACATTTTAACAAACAAGGAAATAAAATCAAGTCAAACAACCTGCCAAATGCAACTTTGTAATACAGTTAGGGTATGAGATATATGAGATATATCATTACTCTTGATTCATGTGAATACGGTTGAGTAAGTGGATGAAGCAGATAAAGAAGAAAAAAATTACTGAAACTATGCTGCAGAGAGTAAGAAAACAGATAGATGATATTGATAGAGAACAAGTACTTGGTGGAAATAAGATAAATCATAGATGGTTAAAGTAAAGTGGACAAAATGTGCAGAGTTGGTTTACAATGTGGCAGCATAAAAGTGGACGAAGAGGAGTGGGTTGTGTGATTTAGAGTGCAGATCTTCAAGTCTACAACACACGTGTTTTAATGAGGAGTGAGATGTGTGAAAATTAGCTCATGGTCAAATCAGGATTATTGTAGTAGAAGTGACTGAATTAGCCCAAAACAGTAAGGTATAAACAGAGAAGAGATAGTAAGAATAGATATAAAATTAACCAGGTGATAATGTGCACCGACTCAGCTAGGATGTTTTCAGATGTATTTGGAGGTATGTTCTAAACCTTTGAGGATATTCTGAGTCTTAGTGATAAAGCACTGCTATTCTACATTTTGGAGACATAGTTTTTTTTTTTTGCACACTTTGCCCACTTCCTGTTGATCTTCATCCCCCTCCTCAGTCAATCAGCCTATTTGTTCCCCATCATTGGGGTGAGGAACAATCAGGAAAGGCCATCATTCAGACATTCCTCAGGGTTGGTTGAAGGACTTTCCTTAAGTTATTCCCTGGTTCTAACTGCACAGACTCAGTGAGGGGGCATGTAGAAGGCTGCCTGAGGAGGATGTCCCATCACTTCCACATGGACCATTCCCTTCAAGCAGCTCTGCCCCTTCATCTGTGGCATGAGCAGTAGTTTCCTTGGCCTCCACCAGTGGGATTATACCTACCCAATATACCCGTGAGTGTGGACAATCCACTTTTACCTACTGATTAGTCACACCTTTCACTCTATCCCCTCTCTGCCTTGTTCCTGCAGTGTCAGGGATGCTAATTGATCTCAAGTCACTTGGGTTGCAGTCAAGACTCCACCTTCTGCATTACAGAGCAAAGCATGACATTTTGGATACATAGTTTAAGTAAGGAGCATCACCATTTTTATTGTATAATTTAAAAAAGCTTTGGTTCTGCACAAGAGGTCACGTTTTTGATTTTTTTTTTTCAATACCTTAAATGTGGAAATTAAGCCTCAACCTGCCATCATTTATGATGTCTAATAGTTTTGTGTCTGAGACTAGTTCAGTTTTGGTATTAGTAGATAATGTGATAGCAAAATATGTTATTACATGATGTGATAGTGAAGAGTATTTTGTTGTTGCAGTGTGACTTTAGTGTGAATAAATTAGCAATGATCCATGACTGGGTATGGGTAAAACAGGATTTACCCACGGCTGGCATGTTTGATCCTGAGGATGAAGCCCGAATGATTAAATAAAAAAACAGCCAAGATAAATCCTATGTTACCCCACATACTGGAGTGGATTATTTCATAACATTATTTTTCTAAATGTTTCTAATGTTTCTAAATAATATTGTTGTATAAGGCTACTTTAGTGTTCTTCTGCCGACACTCGTGCATTAAGATTCTGTGAACTAAGAGCTGTACAGGACATTAAAGAATGTTTCAGGTTTTTTTAAAGATGCCCCTGCTGGTGTCTTTGGTGCAGAATTTCATTTTCTTTTTTGTTTCAGGTGCTACAAAATCTGAGGACATGTTTCTTGAATTGCTTATAGGGGGCAGAAAATTGGCAGCCATGAGTTCTGTGTTGTTTTTTTTTTTTGTTTTACCTATATTTCTATTATTTTGTTCCAGGGAGCAGTTTTTGATGATATGCAGTAGACTGGGGAAATAGTTAAGTAACTTTTAATCATTTTTCCAAGGGATGAGAACAGGCACTGGATTCTTTACAAATGGCATGCTGATTGATCTGCTCAATCAGCATACATGTTCTTGAATACAAAATGCTCAAGATGTTAAAAAAAAGAGATACACTCCTTTCAAAACAAGTTGCCACTTAATTTATCTATGTTTCTTCAGTCTTGCCATACAAAAATGAAATGTTAATGTAGAGACTGAAGAAATTTTGTTAATGTGCTGCAGTATGGCTTATTACTCTGAGTTGTGTAGTTAAAAAATACTATACATCGTTGTTTGAACTTAGGGAGTTTATTTTTTTACAGGCTGAAAAGTAGATATGTAGCTACTTAGTTGTAGAGACTGTGCACCATATTACGGACATTTCTCAGTGCTGATACTGAATAAATGCTGGGACTCATTTATATCGGCAGTTACTTGATTTGCAGTGAGCATGCTGATTTGATTTCTCCAATCAGTATGAATGTTTTGGAAAACAAATAACCCTTTATTGTATAATAGTTTTTTTTTTATTGAGTAGTAGCAAAGTTTCTATATAGAAAGATTCCTGAGTTTAGTAGAGAATAAATAGGTGGATGTGATATAGATGACTTTATAAACCACTTTCTGCAGAACTGTTATATTTCTGAACAAAATTTTATGGCACCAGATGATAACAATGAAGACTTGCGGTGGAGAAAGGCATGCAGGGTTTTACAGTATGATTTGAGACAACCTAGTATATCTCTGTGATGTCTGACATAATGTAATTTGAGAGGATTGTTATGGCAGATTTGGAAGTGATAAAAGGTATTCTTATACAGTTACTGCAAGAAATGATACCACAGCACTTGAGGATAAACTGTGAGGGTTGCAGAACTAAGTTACTGTCCAATAGAAGGCACAAATATTTATATGAGTCAGACAAGCACTATTTGAACAGGGTGGTTCCTAACATATGCTAACACCTGTGATTTAAAAGTACTGTCTGAAGCAATAGCTTGTAAATTTTAATGCATTACACCACATTTTGATATATTACAAGCAATATGTAACACTTTAGTGGAATTTAATCAGCTGGGATGTATTTCAAAGGGGCTTGAACACACACACACACACACACACACACATATATATATATATATATATATATATATATATATATATATATATATATAAGCACCTATGTTATAGACTATGGGCAGACATTGAAGAAGCTGTTTCATTGGGCAGCCATTAAAAATATTTTAGAAACCCTGTGTAGAGAGAAATTCCTGCTCCATGTTACAAGTAACTATATAAGCTGGCAATCCCTGCCCCCTGTCACATGTAACTATATGACCTGGGAACCCTGCTCCATGTCACATGTAGCTGTATGACCTGGGAACCCTTGGGAACGATTGGATGGGAGAAAGGAAATTCACCCTGGGGATCACGTCAGTCGCCCTGCTAGACAGGGGTCCAGGGAAGTAAATAGTGTGGGAAGAAATAGCCAGGGAATTGTTATGGCTAGGCTTGTATAGGCCCTAGGGCTGATAGCCTAGTACCAACCTATGAACCTACTCCATGTCTCATGTAACTGTATGACCTGGGAACCTTGCTCCATGTCACATGTGACCGTATGACCTGGAAACCCTGCTCCATGTCACAAGTAACCGTATGACCTGTGAACCCTGCTCCATGTCGGATGTAACTGTATGACCTGGGAACCCTGCTCCAGGTCACATGTAACTGTATGAACTGGGAACCCTGCTCCATGTCACATGTAACTGTATGACCTGGGAAGATCTGATAAAGAATATTTAAAAAAAATGTGAAAACTATTAAGATGGGTAACCTGCTGGTAATTTCAAAGAATTATTGAAAAGCAAAACATTGTAAAGCTTTTGAAGAATGTGGTAGCTGTGTAGATTGCTGGCCATGTTTACCTAAAAGCTGTGTAATACCTCAAATTTCCAAAACCTGTGCATTTTACAGAGCATAATGAATAAAATTTAAACAAAAAGCTATACATTGGGTAGAGGTGGTAAATGTAACTTCGAATATAAACAGTGATGTGCCAGAAACTGTCAAAACGGTTCTGCCTTTAATATGTGAGAAACTAAAAACAGTGCAGACGGCCATGTTCTAACAGTGCTGACACAGACAGCATATGGCTATTGTTACAGGTTAAAGTATTAGCCACAAAAAGGTGTCATATGTTTGACTTTAGACATTTTTTTTTTTGCTTGTGCAGCATAACAAGAACATTTTCTTTTTAATTTTAAACAGTGTGCTGTAAGTGAAGAATTTTTTAAAAGTGTATATTTTGTGAAACACTAAGTATACTTTTTTGAAATGTGAGTCATTTTATTCAATTGAAAAGACTCACACATTTTAATTTAATACACTTCCAAAGTCAAGATGAAAAATATGCTGAAAAAAGCATAGTATGGACACCAAATATGGGCAGTTTAGGAGGTGTGCCCAGACTGTAAGTCACTGCTAGAAAAACAGTAAAAGGAATGCTTTCAGTCAGGTATCAAAATGGTTATCTTTATAAGCTACACTATGTGCGAACACAGTGATGTACCTAGCATATGTGGCTCCCAGATCAGAATGTTTTTTGAAACATCTCCCCATGGAGATTTTTTTCTAACACTTCATCCTCTATCACAATTGTTTTTAGCAATAATCATGAAATGAAACAAAATAATGGGCATCAAGAAGCAAGCTAGAAGCAGTGATTAAATGCCCAAAATGCTCAACCATCCTACAGGAAGGCTTGCCCCAAGCAAATAACTAGTGCCAGAATCATGGACTAAAGCTAAATGGCAAAAATGCATTATCATCTCCTTTGGAAAGTTGAGTGCAACAATAACACACCTGTAAGAGCTAACACAGTAGTTTGGGATGAAGTAACTTAATTGGACAATATAAATCCAAAAACAAATGATGTTGGGGAAAAAAGAAACACTGGTGTGTTAAAACAAACAAAGTCAAAAAGTAAAAATGAGAAATACAACCAGTGGTACACAGCAGAGGTAAATCCAAGTCATAGTTTAATGTATAGAATAATACACAGATGAGCACTTTCACATATGGCTTCTTCAGATCAAAAAACAGAATAAAGCACTATCTACTTATAGTATAAACTCAGTAGTGCATCCAGTCAGTGAAAAATGCATTTTCAGGTTGCTAGGTAGTTAGAACTAGTAATTAATCACCAGCACTTCTTAAAGTCTACCTGGAAATACTATGTTTTAAGCCAAGGTAAGAACAAGTTAAAAACACATGCATATGTATGCAGACCAACCATATACAAAACATATAAAACTTAGTATATGTAAAAACTGTAATATCTATATAGTGCTAAAAATAATTATATTATATAATATTAAAAACATATGTATGATGTAAAACTGTGAATGAAATGGCTAAAAACTATATATGTATATTTATATATATATATATATATATATATATATATATATATATATATATATATATATATATTTATATATATATATATATCTATATATTTATATATATATATATATATTTATATATATATATATATATATATATATATTTATATATATATATATATATATAAAATGTCTCTAGAGACTAAATATTATTCAAATATCATTAGAAACAATGTATAGGTTCAGAGGTTGATACTAGGCTATCTGCCCTAGGGCATTTACAAGCCTAGCCAGAGTGTGTTTGGCTTTCGCCACCCTTCTTAGATTAGTTGACTGTGCCTCTGTATAGTAGGCCACAGAAGACAGCCCATTTAAGGTTAGTTTACCATGCCTCTGTCTAGCATTGACACAGAAGAGATCCCAGGGGTAAATTTATGATCTCCCATCCAAACGTCAAGATTCTTCTTGAAGAGAGTCATTGAGGGGCTCTGTCTGACATGGATTGAGGTTTTGTTCCAGAGTGAGGGGAGCCTCTGGGATATGAATCTGTCCCTCCAACATGTTCAATTTATTTCTGTGCTGAGGTTTAAGTCACTGGAGCATGTAGTTCTGATGGATTTGGATTTCTTAAGGTGGAGCATGTCCATTAATTCTGGGTTGGACATGGCTTTATACGTCAGGCTCAGATCGCCTCTGAGCAGGCGGTAAGCAACTGAGTAGAGCTGGAGTTTCTTTAGCATAACTGCATAGGGCATCTGTTTGAGTCCCTTGATCCTTTTGGTGAGGTACTTTTGGGGTCTTTCTAGTTGTAGCAGGTGTCGGGTAAGGTACATCCCAAATGGGGCATTGTATTCAATTATGGGCCTGATGAGTGATGAGTAGAGGGGCACAATAACCTCTCTTGATCTAGATGTGAACCCCTTCATGATAAGGTGGGCTATATAAAATGTCTTTCTAACCACTTTGGCAATGTGATTGTCAAAGGAGAGATTGTAATCTACTTGGGTCCCCAAATCCATAATTACTTCTTCCGTAGTTAATGGATTACCACCTATGTGGTAATTTGTGGGCACTTTGTTTTTCCCAAAGGGGATGACTATGCACTTTTTGGCATTTAGCTTTAGGCCATGGCTCTGGCACCAGTTATCCATCTCTGTGAGACCTTTTTGGAGGATGCTTGTGTCAGCCAGCGAGTTGATTATGGCCCCCAGTTTGCAATCATCTGCAAACTTTGTCAGCCATAATCCTCCTGTGTTAGCCTGTACCTCAGAGAAATATATACCGAACAAGAGAGGTCCCAGGACTGAGCCTTGTGGGATGCCACTTGTAACTGGTTTAGTCTGACTTGGCACCTGCAATTCTGACCATGTGGGTTCTATCCCTAAGCCAGTTTGCAACCCATCTTGTGACATAGGGGTTGATATTTAAGCTGGTGAGCTTATTTATGATGCCTGAGTGGGGTATTGTGTCGAAGGCTTTTGCAAGGTCAAGGTAGGCTGTGTGGACTACCTTCCCTTCGTCTATGGCCTTGGTGACTGTTTCAAAGAAATTGACCAGGTTCAAGAGGCAGGATCTGCCCTTAACAAAGCCGAATTCAGTAAGATCCAGTGTTTGGAGGTTCCCAATGTTTTTGTTTCTGAGTTCCATGATGATACGCTCCATAGCTTTGCAGACCAGGCTAGTTAGGCTTATAGGGCAATAGTTTCCGGGGTCCGTTGTGGCACCACCTTTATGGAGTGCCACTGTTGCTGTACACCATTCTTTGGGTACATATCCTGTTGTAAGGCTGAGACTGAACAGTGATTTTAAGTGAGGGTTCAGTTCTTCTTGGAGCTCATGTAAAACCCAGCCCGGGACACCGTCCAGTCCCATTGATGCTGTGTTTTTTGCTTTGGAGAGGGCAGCTCTCACCTGTGCATCTGTGATGTCCGGGAGGCTACACTCTGTTGGGATAGTCATTTGCTCATTTGGGGGGGGGGGGGGAGAAGTTTGCACTGATTCTGTCTGCCAGGATATTGGCAATGTCTGTGGGTTCAGTGTATTTTTTGTCATTTTGCACTAACTCAGAGCATATCTGGGAGTTTCCACCCAGGTTTCTGACATAACTACTTGTGATTATCTTTAGCGTCTTGTGCAATTTTTCTTTCGAAGCTAGCCTTAGATGATTTTATGAGGGATCGTAATTTCTTGCTAGTACTGATCAGAGTTGCCTTCCCTTTCAGAGATTTTGCTCTATCATGTAGTAGCTTCCTCTTTCTGTTGTACAGTGTATTTATGGCTGGGGTCCACCAGACAGGTCTCCTACCTTTGGAGGAGTGTGTCTTGGTTTTATTTGGGATAGCACAATCCATGCATTCATGTAGGTATCCATAGAATGCGTTTGTAAAGGATTCTGCGGTTTGGGACGTATTTTCCACTGGCCCTGGGGCTTTGAAGGATTCCACCTCGGTTTTGAGAAGTGGGAAGTTTGCTTTTGAGAAGTTTTTGACCGTGGTTTCCTTTGCTGGGGGTGGGGACGGGATATGGATGTCCATAGTGATTAATTTATGGTCAGATCTTACCAATAAGGGGTATACCTCTGGTATGGAACATAGAGTCCCCATGTTGGTGATGTTCAGGTCCAATATGTTTTCCCCTCTTGTGGGAGTGGTGACCAGTGCTCCCAGTCTATGTTTGGGTAGTTAAAGTCACCCAATATAATGGTGTTTGGAGAGACCTTCATATTCTCCAGTGTCTTCAGGAAAGCCGAGTGGGGTTCTTGAATTTGGGAAGGTGGTCTGTAGCAGGCTACAAACTGGAAGGCAGTTTTGCCCACTGTTAGTTGCACATGGATGGTCTCAGATGTTTCGTGCAGTGGCACTAGCCTGGAGGCATGGGTATCTTTAATGAATATGGATACTCCCCCTCCTCTTGTGGTTCGGTCTGAGGTTTGGGGCCGAAAAGCATGGTATGAGGTATAGCCTGGTAGTGCTCTTGGCAGCCTTGAAACAGGTTTCTGTTACTGCACAGATATTGATATTCTCCATACTGAGGAGAGCCTCGAGTGCATGCATCTTGAGGTTTAGACTTCTGGCATTGAGCAGCATTCCTTAGTTTCTTTTTCCTTGTGTTGTCTAAGGAGGTGGGTTTGTCTTTTGAGCCTTGCCTAAAAAAGGCACTATGTGGGTGGCAAGAGCCTTGGCCAGTATTCGAAAACCCAGGAGTGACAGGTGCAAGCCGTCCCTAGCGAAGCAACGTGGCTTGTCAAGCATGTCATCCCAGGCTGACAGACACTGGATCCCCTTTGAGTGACACCAATACTTTAGCCAATTGTTGAAATTGATCATTTTGTCTTTATACTGTGTTATCATTCTTGATGAGGGTAAGATGCTACTCAAGGTCAGGGTCATACCGGCCTGAGCCACATGATCAGAGAGCTCCTCTATGTCTCTTTTCATGTAATCCAGGGAGGTATGTCTCAGGTCATTCACACCAGCATGGACAATGACGGAGTCATATTTGTACTTGCTTTGGAGTGACTTGAGCGCTTGTGTTATGTGGCGGATCCTGGCACCCGACAGGCAGCTTACAGTGACCTTCTCCTTGTTCAGCCTGGTGAGAGGGATGTCAGTGTGTCTGACAATAGAGTCACCTATTACAAGTGTATTAGGTGTGTTGTTTAGCCTTAAGGGCTGTGACTGTGTGACACACTGACTTTGTGAACTATGTGATACATGGGTATTGTTGTGGGGTAGCAGTTGCTTGGATGTCTGCTTTGGAGGTCTCTGTTGCTTGGGAAAATTTTTATTTAGAGCCTCAGAGTATGTTTTTGTGTGTTTATGTGTTTGGTTTGCTGTTGCGATAGGTCTATGTGAGACTGGATTTGTGGTGTGTGTGATTACCTTCTCCTCCAGATTGACCGTGCCAGTACTATGTTGAGAGAGCTCAGCCTCCAATTTGGATATATAGTTGCATCTCTCACATATATTTGAGCTTGTTGGGAAGAGGAGAGGGTGGTCTGTGTACATAAGGCAGTTGTAACATTGCCTCAAGATTCCCATATTCACCAGCTAGACTGGAGAGTAAACCTGAAACTGACTTTTGGACGTGCCAGAATAGTATAAGGAATTACTTTTTGACTTGATCAAAAAGGACCCGTAGGGAGCCAAGTACTTAAAGGGAGTATAAGAGGGTGTAGTGCTTTAGTTTATTAGTGCTTACTTATAAGACACTTATCCTAGCTACTGCTGGGTTTTAGAAGGAAAATAGAGTGCTTACTTTGAGATTTGGAACAGTTCTAACGGAAAAAGTGAAGAGCAGACTTTGTGGAGCCTGGAACAGTTTAAACCTGATTAAGCGGCACTGCCTGATGCTGCGTTATGCGCAAAAATGCACAAAAGAGGGTTTTAAGAGAGGGGGATCAAGGAGTTTGGAATTGACCCAAAATGGCCAATAAAACTACAGTTTCTAGGCAGTAACCACTCCCACAGGGGCAGGCAGGCTGTTCAGTGTTTACCACTGCCACTGATGAACACAGAGACTTCCCTTTAGCCCAAGCAAGCAATGGCCTCCAAGAAACTTACAAACAGTTCAGAACAGCAAATTTGTAACTGAACTTTTTTTTAAATTTCAGAAAGTGGGAAAAAAGCAAGATTTTTTTGTTTTGTTTAAGGATAGCAGAGATACATAAGTAGCAACAAGTTAGAACAGTATATATAAAATTATTATAAAAAAGTATTATAAAAGTATATAGCTTAATGTATAATAACTAAATAATGTATAGACTCACATCACAATAACATTCACTGTATATTAGGGTTAACATTCAAATGCAGCAAATCTATGGCTAAACACAACAGATCATATGGTCTGAGACACCAAAGACTAGATAGAAAGAGGTGATCTCATTTAGGGGTCTATCTCTCAATGCTGGTTGTATTGACATATGTTCATTTAGGTCAGGGGAACAATGAGCCCCTAGTTTAAAGATCCACTTCATCTCTGCTTGGTACACTTTGTTGATCAAATCACCCATTCTAACATCTAGGTTTAAAACCTCTAATTAAAAATCTGAAATCATATCCATCACCAAATGTGTTTATGTGCTTCGTTACTGCACTGTAATTCAGACCCCTCCGTGCGCAGTATAAATGATCTCGTATCCTCTCCCTCAAACATCTGTTAGTCTTGCCAACATAGAAGCTTTTGCAGGCTATACAATGTGCTAAGTAACTAAATCTTTAGTGTTACAGTCTGCTGTTGGAAGATGTGTAAAAGGCTTATCATAGACAGGATGAATCTCCCTGATTCTTCAATATAGTTGTAAAAAGAGCAACTATTACACTTGGCAGTATGTGGTGCTACACTCTCTGTCTTCATAACAGAATTGCATTGGGAAAAACAGTTTGTCGTATGGATGTGTTATTTTTATAACCAAATCTCGGTCCATCACCCACCACCCTGGAAATCTCTGTATTGGTTCCTAGGATTGGCCAGTGTCTAAGTATAATCTCCCTGATGTTCTTCTCATCACGTGAAAATGCAAGGCTAAGAAATGAAACTAAATCCCTGGCCTTGTTTATCCACAGGTTGTGATTTTAGAGGTTGGGAAAAATAAGGTTTCCCTCTAATTTGCCTACACTTCCTAGTGTTTTGTTGTGCATACTGTAACTCATCATTATGGTACCCTCTAGACATAAAGTCAGCATATATCTGGTCTAGTCCTACTTCAAAATGTTGGTCATTACTATATAGATGACTTATTTTCAGATTCTCTCCTTTCCAGACATTACGAAAAACATGACCAGGGTGCATACTGTTACAATGTACATACATAGGTTTATAGCATTCCTTTCTGAATAAGTTTAGTCTCAATGCTATTGTTTGCTTTCTTCACTAACAAAATATCCAAGAACTCTATTTTCACCTCTGAGTATTTGAATGTAAATTTCAAAAAGCTGCTGCTTGTATTCAAGCCTTCAACAAAGTGGTGTAGTTGCAATAAATCACCTGTCCACAAAAAAAAAAAAAAAACAGGTAATCTACAAATCGTCTATAGAAGGTCACATATGATGTGTAATAATCAGTTGTACATCACATCATCCTCCCAACTTGACATGACCAGATTGGCGTAGCTATTGGCACATGAAGTGCCCATAGCTATGCCAGAGGTCTGCAGGTAGTACTTCTCATCAAAGGTGAATGCATTGTTCTCCAACACCATTTCCATCAGTAGGCATAAGAAATTTATATGTCTAGAATCATACGTGCTGTTATTCAATAGAACCTGTTTAATCATCTGTACGCCATCATAATTCGGTATGCAAGTAAATAAGGATGCAACATCCATGGTAACCAACAATCCCATATCTCTATCTCCATTTTCCTCTACAAAAGCATGTAGGTCCTGCAAAAAATGCTTAGTATCCACTAGCACAGATTTACAATGGGATAAAATGGGTTTAAATTGATGTTGGGGAAAAAAGAACCACTGGTGTGTAAAAGCAAAGTCAAAAGGTAAAAATGAGAAATACAACCAGTGGTACAATCCCCAACATCGTTTGTTTTTGGATTTATATTGGTTTGCTGTTTGGGCAAACATGGCAGAAGGTGCTACAGCTGACATTGAATTGGATTTTAATTCACAGACCAAAACCAATAATGGCAGCAATCGTCTATTTGACTTTTTAAAAGGGGACGACAATCCACTACTTGGTGACCAGTTTAATGCTGGTAATAATGAAACTAGTGAGCCATTAGATGATCTTGGAGCATACCGTGAATCTGTGAAAAACCTTGAAAATGATCTCTACCATTTGAAACGTATACAGTGCCAGCAATTCCACATCGAGGCATGCCATACTCTTAAAATTATACCTCGAGGTTTGAGAATTTTTGTCATGCCCACCTATGGAGAACAGCACCCACAACTGTTAGCTCAATGGCAGAAGCTTAATTTAGATACAAGCTTTGCCTCTATGCACCTGCTAATTGACTACTTTGCACCCATTGAAAAGGAACTTATCACTAACTTACAGAGACTACAGGATGACATTTACTTGAAATATCCTGTAGCTCTGGTGGACATTAAAGTTGGTGAAATCATAGACCAACTCTTGGTCTATGAACGGAAATTGCTTGCACAGAAGAAGAAGAAGATACAGCGTAACAGCAATGATTTTTCTATCAACCATGTATTTACATGGCCAAGGGAGAGGAGAGAGAGAACTGTGAATGAACAGTCTAATTCCACCCTCAATGGCAACCAACAAAGCCTACAGAATTGTATAGGAAATGCAAATGCTGCTTCTGATAGGAGTGGTCCTATTATAACACAATCACTTAGCTATGTAGTGACACCTACTACATCCAACTCCACCTCTAATCGTACAGAGAGTAATTGCAACAAAGGAAGTCCCTAATGCTTCTAAACATGTTTTGTCCAATGCAGGAATTCTGAGTGAAGGAAGCCTGACAGCTGTTAATGAACCTGTAGTGCGGAGGAAAGAAGTTGAAGGAGTACAGACACAGGTTCCAACCTGCCACTGCCTTACCGACAGAACAGGAAGCGATCGGTAGAAGGCCTGGAGAATCCATCGAGGAACAAATGGAGGTTTTTAGGGTCCAAATCAGGCATGAACACCTTGACCTCACTGTGGAAACCGGATTCAAGGATTTAATATGGAACATCTCCAGCAGGAACTTAAATGACAATGAAATACAGGTACTGAATAAAGGCTTGTCCTTTATACCCGCTCAATCTGCTGATATTTCTGAAACTTTGACTTAAGAATGTTTGCTAGGAATGTTAGCTTAAGGGCACTGTACTATAACACAGCCTAGAATGACAATAGTGGCCCAACTAATTTTAAAAAACCCAGTGTGCTTGTACCTCAACAACACCCAACAATTGAAACCTTTGTTAAGATGTGTGAGAGAGACATTTATGAGTTATTGAATAATAATGAGAAGAAAGGGTTTTGTTAACTTATCCAAAAGTGAAGAATGTGCATTGAGTGAGTTACAAAATATTTCAATTAGACCTGCTGATAAAGGTGGTCAAATAGTTGTAATGGACAGACACTTTTATATTGGAAGTATTAATCATATGCTTGATGATGTCAATACCTACAAATTGATTGATAGAAATGGTATTTTGAAAATAAGTGAGAGC
The DNA here is from genome assembly GCF_019279795.1 of Protopterus annectens. Taxonomy (NCBI): domain Eukaryota; kingdom Metazoa; phylum Chordata; order Ceratodontiformes; family Protopteridae; genus Protopterus; species Protopterus annectens. The sequence continues at coordinate 854,473,404 of NC_056730.1, forward strand.
ATTATAAATTCACTTACAGAATGTTTAGAGAATCTTTTTCTGACTAGTGAGCTTTATAACTATTTTTTAGTTGAACATCCAAGAGTACCAATTCTCAGTGGTTTACCCAAAATACATAAGGATGCACTATGCCCCCCTTTTAAACCAATTGTTGCAGGGAGTGGGTGGCTTACCGAGCCTATATCTATATACCTCAACAAGCACTTTAAACCTATTTTATCCCATTGTAAATCTGTTCTCGTGGATACTAAGCATTTTTTGCAGGACCTACATGCTTTTGTAGAGGAAAATGGAGAGAGATATATGGGATTGTTGGTTACCATGGATGTTGCATCCTTATTTACTTGCACACTGTTTATGACAGCATACAGATGATTAAACAGGTTCTATTGAATAAGAGCACATATGATTCTAGACACAGATTTCTTATGCCTACTGATGGAAATGGTGTTGGAGAACAATGCATTCATCTTTGATGAGAAGTACTACCTGCAGACCTCTGGCATAGCCCATAGCTACACCAATCTGGTCATGTCAAGTTGGGAGGATGATGTGATGTACAACTCTGATTATTACACATCATATGTGCCCTTCTATAGACGATTTGTAGATGACCTGTTTTTTTTTTTTTTTTTGTGGACAGGTGATTTATTACAACTACACCGATTTGTTGAAGGCTTGAATACAAGCAGCAGCTTTTTGAAATTTACATTCAAATACTCAGAGATGAAAATAGAGTTCTTGGATATTTTGTTAGTTAAGAGTACAAACAATAGTACTGAGACTAAACTTTTCAGAAAGGAATGCTATAGACCTATGTGTGTACATTGTAACAGTATGCACCCTGGTCATGTTTTTCATAATGTCTTGAAAGGACAGAATCTGAGGATAAGTCACCTACATAGTAATGACCAAAATTTTGAAGTAGGACTAGATCAGATATATGCTGATTTTACATCTAGAGGGTACCACAACAAAACACTAGGTAGTATAGGCAAACTAGAGGGAAACCTTATTTTTCCCAACCTCTAACATCACAACCTGTGGATAACAAGGCCAGGGATTTAGTTTCATTTCTTAGCCATGCATTTTCACATGATGAGAAGAACATCAGGGAGATTATGCTTAGACACTGGCCCATCCAAGGAACCAATAAAGAGATTTCCAGGGTGGTGGGTGATAGACCGAGATTTGGTTATAAAAATAAAACATCTATACGACATAAACTGTGTTTTTCCCAACGCAATTCTGTTATGAAGGCAGAGTGTAGCACCACATACTGCCAAGTGTAATAGTTGCTCTTTTTGCAACTATACTGACGAATCAGGGAGATGCATACATCCTGTCTATGATCAGCCTTTTACACATCTTCCAATGGCAGACTGTAACACTAAAGATTTAGTTTACTTAGCATATTGTATAGGTTGCAAAAGCTTCTATGTTGGCAAGACTAACAGATGTTTGAGGGAGAGGATATGAGATCATTTATACTGCACATGGAGGGGTCTGAATTACAGTGCAGTAGTGAAGCATATGGACACATTTGGCGATGGACATGATTTCAGATTTTTAGTGTTAGACGTTTTAAACCTAGATGTTAGAAAGGGTGATTTGGTCATCAAAACGTACCAAGCAGAGATGAAGTGGATCTTTAGACTAGGGGCTCAGTGTTCCCCCTGACCTAAATGAACATGTCTCAATTCAAACAGTATTGAGAGATAGTCCCCCTAAATAAGAGATAACCTCCTTCTATCTAGTCTTTGGTGTCTAAGACCATAGGATCTGTTGTGTTTAGCCATAAATTTGCTGCATTTGAATGTTAACCCTAATATATAGTGAATTCTATTGTGATGTGAGTCTATGCATTATTTAGTTATTATACATTAAGCTATATACATTGTTTCTATTGATTGATACCGCGGTGGTGCAGCGGTAGCGTTGTTGCCTCACAGCAAAAGGCTCTACTGTTCAGTTCTCGGCTGGAGTGCCTTCTGTGTGGAGTCTGCATGTCCTCCCCGTGGTTGAGTGGTGTTCAAAAGACATGTGTGAATGGGCATGCCTTCGCTGAAGGTTGGGCGTCGGGCTGGCAACTTGGCACCATAAAAATCTACTGCCAGTCATTAGCGGACCGGAGTTCAGCTGTGGTGACCCCTATCCAGGAAAAGCCGAAAAGACCAACAACAACATTGTTTCTATTGATATTTGAATATTTCTTCTCTAGAGACATGAGAGATATATATACATATATAGTTTTTAGTCATTTCATTCACAGTTTTACATCATACATATGCTTTTAATATTATATAATATAATTATTATTATTTTTAACATATAGACATTACAGTTTTTCCATATGCTAAGTTTTATGTGTTTTGTATATGGTTGGTCTGCATGCATATGCATTTGTGTTTTTAACTTGTTCTTACCTTGGCTTAAAGCATATTATTTCCAGGTAGACTTTAAGAAGTGCTGGTGATTAATTACTAGTTCTAAGTACCTAGCAACCTGAAAATGCCCTTTTCACTGATTGGATGCACTACTGAGTTTGTACTATAAGTAGCTAGTGCTTTATTCAGTTTTTTGATCTGAAGAAGCAATATGCGAAAGCGCTCATCTGTGTGTTATTCTGTACATTAAACTATTACTTGGATCTACCTCTGCTGTGTACCACTGGTTGTATTTCTCATTTTTAACTTACTTGGACTGTTGACCCCAAATTCTATTAGGAACAGATCAAGATGAAGCAAACTTAGGGACATTCTGCAAAATCAGGAACAGTTTCACATTGGTTTTACAAATACAGCACCCAAAGAGAGAGTAAAAATTGCAGCATATTTCATGGAAATGCACACTCGTCATGCAAAGGTGGACTATAAACTAAGCAAACAATAGGAGAGCAACTTGCAGACCAAACATATTAAGCAAATACAAGAACATTCTGTGAAACTGGGGACACTTTCAAATGACTTTCATACGATATTCAATTTTATTTCATACAAATGCAAACTAGTCGTTAATGCCTGACTTCAAACTGAGCTGCAGTTATTTCATAAGCAGCATAGCTAGACACCTCCCTCCAAAGGAAAAAAAAAAACATAAATATTCCAATTTATTTTGTACAAATGTGCACTAGCTAGGGATGCAGCAACAAAGCATTGTTAAAGAACTCCCTTAAAGCATCCGGCTCTGTTTTTAGTTTAAGCTTTTCATGTTTTAAAAGCAAAACACTTTTAAAATGCATGGCTATACCCCCTTAATTTTTGCAACTAGGGCACCCTATGCCCCTGCATTAGTATACCTCTGCACAAACATACTGTGAAGAAATTAGACATGGTCATTTGTGCTAGTATGTCTAGCTGACTGCAAGAATGGAGGTGAGTGATGGTACCCAGATTGATTGTGAGGTACAGCCTTCAGAAGTTATTAGGCTTCTAGTAGAACAGGAGCTGGTGTTTGAGGATATTCCTGCAGATGTCCTGATATGGAATGACTTTGATGTTGCAGTGCCTTGTGTGCATGCAATGACACATAGTAAGGCTTGGACGCTGGCATGTAGGTCCGATTGTCTGGGGGGAGACCCAGACAGACCTCCTACCTGAAGCTTGGAGTGGTGTGGTGGCTGTTTCAGAGAAGGAGCTATCATGTAGCAGTAAATCTGAAAGTGAGCCACAGCTGCTGGGAGGTACTGATGTACCCTTGGACACAGTAACTGCATGGATGAAGGTGAGTGATAGTACCCAGAGTGACAGTGAGACACAGCTGTCTGAAGCTACTAGGCTTCCTGCAGAAGGGGAGCTTGGGAGGGTTGCAAATGTAGACTTGAGACAGGCTCAACTTACGGATGCTACATCACAAGCTTGAGGGAGAAAGCTAAGGAAGCACCTGAGGCTCAAGGAAGAGGTGAGTCTGTATACTGGAACAAAGGTTTGTTGTATAGAGAGTGGACTCCTAAGGGAGGGCTGGAAGGTAAGGTAGTACAGTGGTTGGTAGAGCCTAGAGCCTACTGTCTGCCACTTCTAGCTATACTCCCTAATATTCCTTGTGCAGGTAATATCGAGGCAGAGAATGAAAGTTTGCTGTATAAAGAGTGGACTCCTAAGGGAGGGCTGGAAGGTGTGGTAGTACGCCAGTTGGTAGTGCCTAGAGCCTACCATCTGCCACTTCTAGCTATAGTTCCTAAAATTCCTTTTACAGGTGATATTGATATAGAAAGGGTGGCAAGTCCTTTTCTAGAAATTTTTAGCAGGGTAGGATTTCCAAAGGAGATGCTGACTAACCAAGGTACCAAGCTCATGTCAGACCTGTTGACTTGTTTATTAAAGCACTGTGGGGTGAAACATGTAAAAAAACACCCCTACCATCCCCAAACTAATGGTTTTGTGGAGAGGTTAAACTCTACATTAAAGACTATGCTATGGGCATTTACAGACCAGTTTAAAAGGGCAAAGTTAACATTAAACACAGTAAGTGTCCGGTAGGTATGGCAGAGGTCACTTACTTAGGACACAGCGTGGGGAGTCGTACAATTAGGCCAGAACCTGTCAGAGTGGAAGCTGTTAAAGCGTGGCCAGTTCCTTTTAATATAAAGCAAGTGAAAACATTTCTAGGGACAGTTGGGTACTATAGAAAATTTGTGCCCAATTATAGTACAATAGCTACAGCCCTTACTGACCTAACTAGGAAAAATAAAGTGGATAAGGTAGTGTGGACCACAGACTGTGAACAGGTACTCCAAAAACTTAAGGAGATTTTGAGAGGAACCCCTGTGTTGTTCTGCCCAGATTATAGTGAAGAGTTTGTTGTGCAAGTGGATGCTTTGGATTGTGGGGTGGGAACTGTGCTCAGCCAAGTTTCTTCAGAAGGAGAAGAACACTGCACTGGGGTTAATAATGCCAATGCAACTGGATAAACCAGGAGATGAATGGATTAATATTCCCAGACAGACCCATTTTTCTCAAGGGTTGATGTTCAAGGGTCACTTGAAAGTCGTGCTTGAGTCATGGGGGGGGGGGGATGTGAAAAAATTAGACACTCATCTGTGCTAGCATGTCTGTCTCAAGGTTTTGTACATAATTTCAGATTAACCTGTGTATTATATGCCAGCATGACTAGCTATGATATTGTAAATAAGTTCTTACATGTTGATTTATAATCTGTTTGTAGAGAATGTGTTAAAGACTTAAACAGTGACTTTTAGATTTCTAACTGTGCATGTTTGTGAAGAAAGATTATAAAAGCAAACTGTCTCAGATTCAGCTGATCTGCAGATTATGTCATTAGAACTTTGACAGTTGCTATGTGTTACTGTCAGAAGGTGAAAGACAGGAAGGAACTTTAGTAAACAGCTGTTGGTTGATTTTCAAAATATGAAATGAACATTAGAACTGGAACATTTGTGACAGGCTAGTCTATAAAAGAGCCTGCTGAAGTCAAAGAAGCCAGTTGCAGTTACAGCAGTGACAGTTACAGATGTACTGTGTAGTGGATGCCCAAAGAACTCATCAAGAACTGTAAAGCTGCCTTTGCTCTATTGTAATAATTTAGTATAGATCAGGGACAGTGTTCTTTAGTCAGATAGGCAATTATAACTAATCAGTTAGATCAGTTACAGTTTTTCCTAAATGCTGCATATCTGTCCTTCAACATTGATTTATTTTTCTATGTGATTGAGTTCTCTTTGTTTATTGGAAATTACTGTTTATATTTTTAATCATTTGATTGTTAATAAATATTTTTATAAACTTACATTGTGGCTGGTCAATCAGTGTTTTCTTTACTGATTTGAGAGTGCTTATACCTGCCTTCATAACTTCCCAGGCCACTCTGAAAGCCTGGATGCTTAGGTCATTTGTTATCATTTGTTTTAATATCTAATTTTCATAATTGGATACCCCTTCAAATGAGTACGAAGACACTCTGATTGGTGGCAGCATTACCGTATTGATTTGGGAAAGGACACAGCTGGAATCTGTGTCAGGCTTTCCCATAAGTGTTTGGTATGTGAGATTTAATTTATTTAAGTGTGAGTGTATCAGAGGTGTTAAACCGGGATGCATTGCTCTGAATTGTATAATAAGGAGTTATATTTGCAGTGGACAGAAGTATACAGTCCAGCCCTAGGTTGTAGAGAGTGTTCCTGTTGTGATCTTAGGAGAAAATTGTGAAATTTTACTCCTGTTTAAGTGGGAGATGTCACATTATTTGCAATATTGTGGAAAGTCCGGTGGGGTATTGTCCAGATATCACATTATTTGGTGACAGCATAATGAGATATTAACTGGACATCACATTAATTGGTGCCAGTGGTGTGGGATTTTTAATTGGATTCCAATAGCCTTTGGGTAGTTGTCATTTGGGTGTGCACTCTCAATAGCCACAAAGTAAACATGCAGAATCTCAGTCCACCACAGTTTTATTTATTTATTTTTATTTAGTTAGTCAGGTACAGCAGGCAAAGATGTCAGCAGAAGACTATAGTAAGCTAAGAAAGAACCAGTTGGTCAAGGAGTGTGAAGCCAGAGGAATGGTGCATGCCAAGCTCACTGAGGAAGCAATGATTTCAGCATTAGTTTTAGCTTCAGCTCAGACCAGCTGTCCAAAGGATATCCAGTTTGGTATTGGGGATGTGCAGCTTGCCGAGACAGGACAGTCCACATTTTCTTCAGAGGATCTGAGAATCCATCTAGAGTTAAGGAGACTGGAACTGGAGGCTGAGGAGAGAGTGGTGTGATGTCTGGAGGCAGAGTAGAAGGAGCGACAATATGGACTTGAGGCTGAAGAGAAGCAGCATCAGTATGAACTAGAGGCTGAAGAAAAGCAGCGTCAATATGAACTGGAAGCCAAACAACTAGAGACTGAAGAGAGACTGTGCAATTAAGCCCAACGACTGGAGGCTAGGGAGATAATGAAATGTTTAGAAACCGAGGAAAATGAGAGACAGAGCAGGCATGAAATGGAGCTTCTTACCCTTCAAGAGGGTTATGGAGGTAATGGGGAAGGGAATAACCAGACCAAAGAAATTGTAAAGGTTAGTAAACTTTTTCCTGGGGATGACTTTGATAGTTTTATTCATATATTTAAGAGGGTATGCAGACAGTATAATGTTGACAGTGAGCTCTGGTTTTGGCTCCTGGCTCCCTTACTCCACGGTAAAGCTGTTCAGACTATGTCAAAACTGTCTGATGTAGATTGCTTGAATTACATTAAAGTTAAGAACCACCTTCTAGATTGTTTTAAACTACTAGCACCTGAAGCTTATAGAAAAAAGTTTTGTGAACACAGGTGCAAGGCAGGTGAAATTGTACGTGATTATATTGCCAATTTAAGTATTTAATTTAACAAATGGGTGAGTAGGGGTTAGGTCACCACTTTTGAGGGACTGGCAGACCCTTTGGTGAGGGAACAAGCCCTCAGTACTTTGCCTAATGACATGAGAATCTGGTTAGCAGACAGAGAGTGTAACTCTGTGGAGGAGTTAGGCAGAAAAGGGGATCTCTACTTAGCACAGCACCAATGCATAAGAGAGATGAACATAAGGGAACCCATGGGGGGGGGGGCAGTCTAAACCACTTCAACAGAGTACACCAGTAACAGGGGAAACTACTAGTCCAAGTACATGGTTAGGGATTAGATGTTTCAAATGTAACCAGAAGGGCCACTTAGCAGTCAAATGTCCATTGAGACAAGGTGAGAAAGAGAAGGTGAGGGAGCCAGCAAGTGGTGATGACAAACTGCCACTAGTAAGTTGTTTAGAAATGACAGGAGTGCCAATCTATCACCAAACTTTATATCCTGTCTTAGTAGATGGTAAACAGGTTACTGCTAAGAGAGGCACAGCTTGTGATATAATCATCGTGAGACCTGCAGTGGTTAGAGAACAGCAGTACTTGCTTGGACAGTCCACTCCAGTCAGAGCTTTGGGAGGGACCCCATTCCAAGTACCTCTCAATTGTCCCTGATTTTCAGGGACATTCCTGATTTTGACTCAGTTTTTAGCTCTGTCCCTCTTAATCCCTCCTAAAACTAGTGATTTTTGGAGGAAAGATGGTGAATTGCACTTAAGGAATAATGACAATAATTAAGAATTATAGACTTCTTTTACTTCAGAAAATGTGCATTAATTCATATGCTCTGATTCTGTCAATGCCTCAGGTTAATAGCACTAAGATTTTAAAAGTGTCCCTGATGTCTTTTGGATTTGTCCCTGATTCTGTTGAAATTTGTTTCTGATTGGTTGAGAGCTATTGGCAAGTACCTCTGGCTAGAGTTCATCTTGACTGGGAGGGTGGAAGAGGAAGCAAGCAGGTAGATGGGTTTGAGGATATTCCTGCAGATGTCTTGATAGGGAATGACTTTGATGATGCAGTACCTTGTGTACATGCAGTGACACACAGTCAAACTTGGAGAGAGGCCTGTAGGTCCAGTAACCTGGGGAGACCCAGACAGATCTCATACCTGAAGCTGGGACTGGTGTGGTGGCTGTTTCAGAGAAGGAACTAACATGTAGCAGTAAGTCTGAAACTGAGCCACAGCTGCTGGGAGGTACTGATCTTCCCTTGGACACAGTCACTGCAAGGATGGAGGTGAGTGATAGTACCCAGATTGACAGTGAGGTACAGCTGTACATAGTTACTAGGCTTCCTTCAGTAGGGGAGCTTGGGAGGGTTGCAAATGTAGAGTTGAGACAGACTCAACTTATGGACCCTACATTACAAAGCTTGAAGGAGATGGCTAAGGAAGCACCTGAGGCTCAAGGAAGAGAGGAGTCTGTATACCGGAACAAAAGTTTGCTGTATAGAGAGTGGACTCCTATGGGAGGGCTGGAAGGTGAGTTAGTATGGTAGTTGATAGAGCCTAGAGCCTACCATCTTTCACTTCTAGCTATAGTTCCTAATATTCCTTGTAAAGGTGATATCGAGGCAGTGAAGGAAGATTTTCTGTATAGAAAGTGGACACCTAAAGGAGGGCTGGAAGGTGAGGTAGTATGGCAGTCAGTAGAGCCTAGAGCCTACTGTCTGCCACTTTTAGCTATTGTCACTAATATTCCTTTTGCAGGTGATATTGAGACAAAGAAGGAGGGTTTGCTGTATAAAGAGTGGAGTCCTAAGGGAGGGCAGAAAATTGAGGTAGTATGGCAATTGATAGTGCCTAGAGCTTATCATCTGCCACTTCTAGCTATAGCTCCTAAAATTCCTTTTGCAGATGATATTGATGTGGAAATGGTGGCAAGTGCTTTAGCATTACAGGGTGAAATATGTAAAAAAAAAAAACACCTCCCTACCATCCCCCGACTAATGGTCTTGTGGTGATGTTAAACTCTACATTAAAGACTATGCTATGGGCATTTGCAGACTAGTTTAAAAGGGCAAAGTTAACCGTTAAGCCCAGTAAATATCAGGTGGGTATGGCAGAAGTCACTTACTTAGGACACAGAGTAGGGAGTGATAAAATTAGGCCAGAAACTGTCAAAGTGGAAGATATTCAAGCGTGGTCAGTTCCTGTTGCTATATAAGCAAGTGAAAGCATTTTTAGGGACAGGGGGGTACTATAGAAAATTTGTGCCCAATTATAGTACAATACCTGCACCCCTTACTGACCTAACTAGGAAAAATAAAGGGGATAAGGTAGTGTGGACAACAGATTGTGAACAGGCATTCCAAAAACTTAAGGAGATTTTGCGAGGAGCCCCTATGTCGACCAGCCCAGATTATAGTGAAGAGTTTGTTGTGCAAGTGGATACTTTGGATTGTGGGGTGGGAGTTTGCACAGCCATGTTTACACAGAAGGAGAAGAACACTGCAGTGGGGTTAATAATGCCAATGCAAATGGATTGCCCAGGAGAGGAGTGGGTTGATATTCCCAGACAGACCCATTTTATTTCAAGCATTGGTTTTCAAGGGTCACTTGAAAACTGTGCTTAAGTCATGGGAGGGGGGAGATGTGAAGAAAGTAGACACTTGTCATCTGTGCCAGCATGTCTGGCTGAAGGTTTTGTACATAATTTCAGATTAACTTGTGTATTATATGACAGCATATAATCTAACATGTGCAGTTAGAAATGTAAAAGGACACTGTTCAAGTCTTTAAAACATTCTGTACAAACAAATTATAAATCAACATGTAAGAACTTATTTACAATATCATGGCAAGTCTTGAACAGTGTCCTTTTACATTTCTAACTGCACATGTTTGTGAAGGAAGATTATAAAGGCAAACTGTTTCAGGTTCAGCTGATCTGCAGATGATCTCACTGGAATGTTGACAGTTGCTATGTGTTACTGTCAGAAGCTGAAAGACAGGAAGGAACTTTAATAAACAGTTATTGGTTGATTTTCAAAATATGAAATGAAAATTATAACTGGAACAGTTGTGACAGTTAGGCCAGTCCTAAAAGAGCCTGCTGAAGTCAGTTGCAGTTGCAGCAGTGACAGTTACAGATGTACTGAGCAGTCGATGCCCAAAGAACTCACCAAGAACTGTAAGCCTGTGCCTGCCTTTGCTCTATTGTAATAATTTAGTTTAGATGGACAGTGTTCTTCAGTCAGATAGGAAATTATAACAAATCAGTTAGATCAGTTAGTTTTTTTAAATATTGGATATCCATCTTTCAGTATTGATTTCATTTTCCTGGTGATTGAATTCTGTTTGTTTACTGAAAATTACTGTTTATATTTTTAATCATTTTGTTCATTATTAAATATTTTTATTGACTTACATTGTGGCTGGTCAATCAGTGTTTCCTTTAGTGATTTGAAAGTGCTTGTACTTGCCTTAATAACTTCCCTGGCCACTCCGAAATCCTGGCTGCGTAGGTCATTTGCTATCTTTTGTTTTAATATCCAATTTTCATAATTGGATACCCCTTGAAAAGGACATGAAGACACTCTTATTGGTGGCAGCATTACCATACACTGGATATAAAAAGTTTACACACCCCTATTAAAATGCCAGTTTTTGTGATATAAAAAATGAGACCACAATAAATCATTTCAAATGCTTCCCACCTTTAATGTGACATATAACCTGTACAATTCAATTCAAAAACAAATAAATCTGTTAGGGGAAAAAATATAAAAATAAAAAAATGTACAATAAGCTGATTGCATAAGTGTGTATACCCTTAAACTAATACTTTGTTGAGGCACCTTTAATTTAATTACAGCATTCAGTCTTCTTGGGTAAGAGTGTATCAGCATGGCACATCTTGACTTGGCAATATTTGCCCACTCTTCCTTCCAAAAGTGCTCCAAATCTGTCAGATTGCAAGGGCATCTCTTGTGCACAGCCCTCTTCAGGTCACCCCACAGATTTTCAATTGGATTTAGGTCTGGGCTCTGGCTGGGCCATTCCAAATCTTTAATTTTCTTCTGGTGAAGCCATTCTTTTGTTGATTTGGATGTATGCTTGGGGGTCATTGTCATGTTGAAAGGTGAAATTCCTCTTCATCTTCAGATTTCTAGCAGACGCCTGAAGGTTTTGGGCCAAAAGTGACTGGTATATGGAGCTGTTCATAATTCCCTCCACCTTGACTAAAGCCCCAGTTCCAGCTGAAGAAAAGCAACCCCAAAGCATGATATTTCCACCACCATGCTTCACCATGGGGATGGTGTTGTGCAAAATGTACCTTTTGGAATTGTGGCCAAAAAGTTCAACCTTGGTCTCATCAGACCATAACATATTTTCTCACATGCTTTTGGGAGACTTGATGTATTGTTTTTAGCTGGGCCTGGATGTTTTTCTGTGTAAGAAAAGGCTTCTGTCTTGCAACCCTACCCAATAGCCTAGACATATGGAGAATATGGGAGATTGTTATCACATGTAGTACACAAACAGTACTTGCCAGAAATACCTGCAGCTCCTTCAGTGTTTCTGTAGGTCTCTTGGCAGCCTCCCTGACCAGCTTTTGTCTTTTCATCAGTTTTGGAGGGACACCCAGTTCTTTGCAACATCACTATTGTCCCATATTTTCTCCACTTTTTGATGACTGCCTTCACTGTGTTGCATGGTATATCCAATGCCGTAGAATTTTTTTTCTACCCTTCTCCTGACTGATACCTTTCAACAATGAGATCCCTTTGATGCTTTGTAAGCTCTCTGCGAACCATGGGTTTTGTTGTAGCAGGCAACTGAGTAAATGTCAGGAAAATCCTACTAGGACAGCTGAACTTTATTTGGGGTTAATCAGCATCTCATTAATTGATGGCAGGTGTGTACCCAAGGAGACTGAATATTGTAATTAAATGAAAAGGTGCTTCAACAAAGTATTAGTTTAAGGATGTGCACACTTAAGCAATTAGCTTATTGTATGTTTTTTTTTTTTATTTTTCCCCCAACAGATTTTTTTGTTTGTCACATTAAAGGTAGGAAAAGTTTTGAAATGATTTGATTTATTGTGGTCTCATTTTTTATATCAACAAAAACCTGGCATTTTAACAGGGGTGTGTAAACTTTTTATATCTACTGTATTAATATAGGGAAGAGACACAGCTGGAAATCTATGTCAGGCTTTCCCAGAAGTTTTTGGATGTGTGAGATTTAATTTATTTAAGTGTGAGAGTATCAGAGGTCTTAAACTGGGACATGTTGCTCTGAATTGTGTAATGAGGAATTATATTTGGGGTGGACAGAAATATACAGTCCAGTCGCAGGTTATAGAGTGTGTTCTTGTTACTCTTAGGGGAAAATTGTGAAATTTTACTCCTGTTTAAGTGGGAGATGTCACATTATTTACATTATTGTTGACAGTCCAGTGGGTATCCACAGCATAGTTGGATAATACCTGGACATCACACATACAAAGAAGCATTATTTTAGAAACAGAGAGGGTGGTTGTGAAGAACTCTGAAAGGTCCTGGTAGGGTGTTCTTGGTGATATGTCAGGTCTTTTCAAAGCATTGTGATGGAGTTGGATTCATTTTAACAGTTATTGACTTCCTGACAAGATATTCATGGAGTATGGAATTAAGAAATAAGTGTGGTAGAAGTACTGCAAAGGCTTTCAAAAAAATTTTCCCTCATTGGGGTACAAGTAAAAAAAGAAAGTGTAAACAGATCAAACCCCTGAATTTCGCAATTCTGATTTTCAGGTAGTTTTGAAAAAGTGGGTGGCCACGGTGGTGCAGCTGTTAGCGTTGCCGCCTCACAGCAAGAGATTCTCTGGTTCGATTCTCGGCTGGGGCACCTTCTCTGTGGAGTCTGCATGTCCTCCCTGTGGTCGCATGGGTTTCCTCTGGGTGCTCTGGTTTCCTCCCACATCCCAAAGACATGATGTAGGTGGATTGGACACTCCAAATTGGCCCTAGGTGTGAGTGTGTGCATGCATGTGCCTTCTGTGGAAGGTTGGGTACCGGGCTGGCACCTTGGCACTGTAAAACTCCACTGCTAATCATGAGTGGACAGGTGATCCGCTGTGGTGACCCCTAACCAGGAAAAAGCCAAAAGAAGAAGGTGGTTTTGAAAAAGTTAAACAATGATATTTTATAACTTCAAGTGTTGTTAAAGGCTTGTGTTGTGAGTGATTTAACTGCACCTTGAAAACAAAAATCAGGTGACATTTTACCACTTTTAATATGCCTAAGTGTATAGATATGTAGCAGGTATTAACAAGAGTATATAAAGATAGTCATCACCGAGTGATCAGAATGAGACCATTTGATGTGATTGCTTCCGGTTAATTAGATGTTTGTAAAACACTACATTGGTCTTAAATGCACACTGGGAAAAAACATTTAAGCTTTGGTTAGGGAATAAAGTATATGTGTCACAAATTAAAAATACCTTTGATATGAGGCATGAACAAAATTTTACAGATGAGATATTTATTTCTAAATGTAATGATAAACATATACCAGTGTACAAACTAAAAGCTATTGATGATTAAATAAAAAAATACCTTTTATGAATAAGAACTGGTAAAGACAAAGGTATATTATAACTTATGTATTGGGTTGAAAAAAAATAATTCCCCAAAAATGAAAAGAAATAAAAAATATATATTTTAATGAAATGACTTGCGTGGTTCTCAAAGTTTAGTAGTTGGATATATTTCAGACAGCAAAAAAAAAAAAAGTGAAAATATAAGAGTTTTCTCTCATGCGGTAATAGCTAGGCATGAGACCTAATGTAGATGGTGAAACAATTGCTGAGAAAGCATTTTATATCAACATTGCCCAGCAAAGTATCTATATAAATGTTTCCAAAAATACAGTTTCTGAATATAGAGAGAGAAGTTAGCAAAGTCTGTCAATTTAGCAGGGCCTTGGGAAATTCTTGTCAGGAATACAATAACCTAGATCATAGGATAATATTACATGAGAAGAGAACAAATTTCAGGTTAGTGAAATAAATAAACGACTGTGTAAGCCAAGAATATCTAGAGGTTATTATGACAGTGTTGTTTTTTTTTATATTGTATCTATTTGTTCACTGGGTAAACCCACTGAGCAAAATGTTCTTTTTCAAGGGCCAATCTGGAACATTGTCTGGTTAAATGACTTGTTCAGTGTCACACAATAGGCAAATGGAGGCGGAAGCAATCAACCCATGTATCTGATGTAGTCTGTGAAATGAAAACGTGGTGATTTAGTTAAGTGTTTATGTCTTTATAATAACGTTTAATTTGGATTATCAGGAATCGAGCCTAATTCCTCTGCAGTGCTTTTTTGGCTGGTTATTGGTTGCTGCACTTTGTGTGGCTTAAGCACTGTTTTCTTGCTTGGTTCGATGTTGGTTTCTTGTATCTTTTTGGCTATAGGAATCAGCTCATTGAAAACAGAGTTTTAATCTCCTGCACTACCAGACAAAATGTGCCACAGAGAGTAACAAGAAAAACCAACAAAAGTGGGATTCACATCTACACCTGCAGAGCACAGTGCAGTAGTACTTCATTGCATTAACCACTCTGCCATCTTGACTGATGTGGCTAAGGAGATCAGTTAGTCTCTACAACATGTATTCCAAACCTTGTCTTTAGATTACAAGGATCCAAAGAGAAAAATCAAATTTCATAATGGTACAAGTCATATAATTATGCTGAACCATATTTTGGGTTTGCCATCAAGGATACTGCAAATTTATCTGACTAGTGAGGTACACTGTAAAGACATTAATGGTGGGCTCTACACAATGTCTGTATATATAGCCCTTATTGAATATGAAAGAGATGGGGATATGTATGTGCAGTTGTTTTGATGAGGAAATTGTAGATACAAATATTGTGATCATGCTTAGCTGTTCTTATAAACTTGATAATTTACCAGAAACAAAATAACAGTTTGATGTGATGATCATAGGGATATAGAATGATCAAGACCAAAACATGCTACTTGGGTTTATGATGTCTTATTTAACAACCACGTTTGATTTGCAGAATGTCTCACAAAAGACCGAAACCTAGTTAAATGAAAGCCCACATAAAAAAAGAAAAACTTAGATTGCACAACAGTGGAAAAAGGGCAAATCCCAACCATCTGCTCTACAGTGACTTCCCACATACAGATGCCAGTAGTCTTCGATCTTCTGAGAATTTGATCTCATAAGCTGGCTACAAAAATATTTGAGATTCTGAACATTCAGCACAATGGATGGTCCCCCCACCAAAGATAATCTCACTTTATATTGGCAGTGAGAATATGTAATCAATGCAACTTGTACCTTAGTCAGTTGTATAAATTAATGCTAATAGGGTTTGTCAATAATAACTCATTCAGTGGTGCATACAATAAAACCCATTCAATTTTAAACACTTTGACATTCATTTTATAGCCCTTTATGTTGATGATGAACAGGTTGTTGCTAAATCTCTGCATCCTCATTTTGCGCATAGCAATTTTGCAAGGGAATACAAACGTGATTCATGCTAGTGAAATAGTCATGGAAGATGGCTCCTACTGATTGTGTGTGGTTTTTGTCAGGGGTACATATGGTACACCTTTTTTGCCTTTGCTCTTAGTCTCCACCATAGTTTTGCAGTCATTATTATCAAGTATGGTCTGGTAACCTAACAGCTAAAATATAATTAGTGAATCCCATTCCAGCTACCGTGAATATTATGGCATATTCTATATTTGATAAAGTGAAAGTTATTAACCAAAGATGAAATATTGTGATTGACTTTAGTTAACATGAACATGCTGCAACTGTCTTTCTTTTTAGCATTCTGATAATTTCGTCAGTGACAATTCTTTAAGAGTGGATGCCTGTGATCTACCCAAATTGGATTTTCAGGTGTATCTGCCATACTAACAATGAGTATGCAACCACAGCCTATGCCCGGGCAGCACTGGCTAGTAGGCTTCTTTAGGCTTCTGACTTTGCACCATACTTCAAACATTTCCCTCATCAGTTCTTACATTTTTCTGGAGAAATGTGAACACTTCCATCAAATCCTGGCTTAACGAAGCTCAACTCCTACTTAATCCTAAAAAATCAAAACTTTTACTCATTACAACCAAACCTCTAACTCTAGACTTGAAAATATTCTCTCAAATAAATACAGAAATTGAAATTGTAAAAACAGCCAAACTACTTGGCATCACAATTGCTGACAAGCTATCATTTGAGAATCATATACTCAGCTCAGTCAAAAAGACCTATTTTAAGCTTAGCAAACTCTATAGGCATAAACTCTATTTGGACAAGTCTACCAAGTTGAAACTAGCTAGTAGTCTACTTCTACCCTCCCTCCTCTATGGTTGCCCCATTTTCACTAACCTAGACACATCTCTCCTGAACAAACTGCAGTCATGCTACTATAAAATAGCCAAGTCTGTCTCCAACATGTCAGCTCGTGCACACATTGCCTGGCCATTAAATCTATAAACTGGTTTGAGTTCCCTCGTTACCTATATTACTCCCAAATTACTCTCACCCACAAACCACTAAATAATCCAAACTTCTGCCCATCTCTTCAAACTATAATACAAACACACACCCGTACTCGGCAACATAAGTCCTCACAAACGACTCTTAACCATAACTAAATCCAACCAAAGAGCTGGACAATGTCTCTATTCCCATGCCATTGCCAAACTTTGGAATGTTCTCGCTCTCTCTCTCTTACTTAACTAGACTCTTTAAAAACATTTAACTTTGCACTAAAAGAACACTATCTCAATAATTTTGTCTGTTCTTGTAGTCATGTGATTAAACCACCTTAAATGTTTTGGCCACTATACACTATAAATACTTTTACTAACTTAATATAGTTGCAATTTACACTGTCTTCATATCCAATCTCTCTTGCTTTCTTTATTTCTGTGGCTGAATAAACAGAATTGATTAAACAGTATTCTTACTTATGAGAATATGCAAACAGAATTACTAAAAATTTAACACACTGGGTTTATTTTCTTGTTTTGTATACCTCTTTAATATGTATTTGTCTTGTATATTGACTTCTGTTTGTATTATGTAAAAACTTTCTTGGCTTTCAAAGTTAAGCTGATATTATATAAAAATTTCTGTGATTCTATGGAGCTTTTCTCCCTGGGCCTCCACTGAAAATGGGTCTTTGGGCCCAGTGGACTTTCACGGTCAACAAATGGCAATAAATAAATAAATAATCATAAACAAGTCTAAGATGAAACACCTGCAACATGTGCACAGCAGTGTTTAGTTTTCATATCAGCATTGCAGAAGCTCCTTCCTCATGTAATTATTTTTATTTTGGAAATACTATACTGATAACTTACTAAGCAATGATCAAATAGTATTTCAGTTTGTTGCCAACATTAACTTCCTAACAGGAAAAAAATATATTTTTATAAATAGTCAATACATGGTATCATATAATTAATATAAATTGAGCTATAATTATTTATATAGTATCTTCTAATGCAATTAAAATGCATATATACTTAACATTTATACTATTGCTCCTTCCTAAAGTGTGTGTGTGAGTGTGTGAGAGAGAGACAGTAGGAGGGAGAAGGAGATGCAGTCACTTTTAAATAATGAGACTAGTACCACTGACTTAAAATATATTTATTTCATACAGCTGGCAAAAAAAAAAAAAACTTTGTTGTATGATGAATACTGAATTTAAAAAAATGGGTGATTACAGTGTCTGGAGCAGCAAGTTTTAAAGATAAGTGATGACATATTGCAAAAAGCACAAATATTGATAACTACTGTAGTCTTCTAAAAGGGAATTTGTTGACTTATCCTGGCATTGCTGGTTTTGGAGGTACAGCTAATGTTACCTTTATGCTGACTGTCAGTGCTGCATATAATTTGTGCTTATCTGCATTGATTAGTGGATGTAATTAGTTAGGTACAAATGATTCAGGAGCATTAATTTATGCCAGTGCCATAATAAAATGATACCCTCCTTTAAGTTATTTTTCAGAGAGTATACATCATTATAACATAATTGCCTTTATAAAATCATAAATGTGAATCTCTTCAGTAGGCATGGAATGGAATATAAAATTTCCAAGATCATGTCATGCTGTGACATTGGTAGACATTTTCATGTTATTCAGTAGTATTTCAATAACTTCTTGGGCTCTTTGGCTATTTGAAGTTTGCTTGCAATAATGTTATCAGTGTCAGAAGATAAATATGGCTTAGGGGATGTCATGGTTTTACACAACGTCAGTGATAAATTTAAGTGAACCATTTCATGGTCATCTTGCCTTGCAAGTGTGAAGTAGCTCTGCAGCACTTGGGCGCATATTTTACCTTTCTCAAAGTCAGTGTCACGTCACAACTTTTGGAGAGCTGCCTGCATTTTCACATTTAGTCATTGTTAAATGATTCTGTACATTGGCTCTGTAGAGGGCACGTGGCATCTTTGCAAAATCATCTGTTGCTGAAGCATTAAATACATTTTTGTTTGTACTCCTTACCACAATGATTTTTTTTTTAAAGAACTGATTAGAAGTGGTAATGCTATAGTGATGAGTGCTACTTTGACATTGTCAGAGGCAGAACTGAGTAATTTTCTGCGCTGTGTTAGCATCTTTGCCAGTAGCTTAAGCACTGCAAATCTCCTTTTTACATGTCCTGATATGTCAAACATTTATCAGCATCTGAGTATAACAGATCTAGTGACATAGTTCTTATTGTGTTGGCCATTACTTTTTCTCAGCATTTTTTCTTAAAGTACGCTATCGGTAAGTCAGCTGAAGCAGAGCAGTCCTTAAGTTTCAAATCTTGCAGTATTTCTCTGCTAAGAGGTTGCAAATGGTTCTTCAGACAAATGTGTTCTCATAGGGTACAGCTGGTGTGCCACTGTATTTACTTGTAACTTATCTCTGGGGCTTTTGAAAAGTATAACATAACTTGAAATTAATGGTATAGCTCTTTTCCATGCACATATACATTTTATGGGACATATATAATACCAATAGTTCTGTGATGGCAGTACTTAGGTTCATAGGTAAGTACTAGGCTATCTGCCCAAGGGCATTTATAAGCCTAGCCAGAATGTGTTGGCTTTCGCCACCCCCTTAGATTAGTTCCCTGTGCCACTGTCCAGCAGAGCCACTGCAGTGATCCCTTTCACTGTCTTTGCATGCCCATTCTTTGAGATTGTCTATAAAGATTTATTTATTTTGCTAGGTGCTAATAATATATCTTCTTGTAGGGTGTCTGGGATTCTCTTAACAAATTTTATTGTAAGAAATTGTCCATGCAGACTTCTGTACAATGGTTGCTAGGATCCATAATCCACACTATATTTTAAAGATGTTTTGTTAAAGCATTGAGACCTTTTTCTACCAGATTCTTAATAAAATAGTTCTTCTTGCAGTTTGAAGGCGTTGTCAAGATATAAGGAAAGGAATTTGGCATGTGTATATCTATGCCAGAATTAAAAAATAAAAAACATAGGATAACATCTTAAAGTCTCTCCTTAACAGCATTTCTGTTTTAGACAGTTTTAACTATATTTTTGTGTCTGTTTTCAGTAGTGATGCTTTTCTCACTGTACACAGTTTTTAGGGTGTACAGTAAATGACTGCATGCTAGTGCCCATATTTGAACTGTTATCCCAGATAAAATGCTCATATATGGATTTTTTTCCAACATCTTTATTTAATTTCCACATGTGACAAAGGCAATCTTACATTTATATAAATGAAAAACATACAAAATGAAATCACTTTAGTTGTAAACAGTTTACATCACAGACACCATTGAAACAACTGTAGTTGTAAACATTACTATTATACCATGACCCCCCCAAAACGTGCACGCTGATTGGCCAGCGTGCACATTGTAAATCGAGTTATACTAATGGAAAAAGGTCCGGTCGCCCGGACTTTTTTCCATTAGTATAACTCTTTTAAACACTGTCTCTCTATGTTAAATGGGTTTAACATAGCGAGACAGCTTTAAAATAAGCAACGGAGATCTCCGCTGCTTATTTTAGCTGTCTCGCTATGCTAAACCCATTTAACATAGCGAGACAGGTTTTAAAAAGCAACGGAGAAAGCAAGATCTCCGTTGCTTTTTTTACTGTTTCGCTATGTTAAATGGGTTTAACATAGCGAAACAGTTTTAAAATAAGCAACGGACATCTCTGTTGCTTATTTTAAAACTGTCTCGCTATGTTAAACCCATTTAACATAGCGAAAACAGCAAAAAAAAAGCAACGGAGATCTTGCTTTCTCCGTTGCTTTTGCCCACAGCTCTGATGTACTGTACAGGCGCGCAGTACATCAGAACTGCCGCGGATGCCAGACATCTGCGGAAGGGCAGTAAACAGGCATTATACCATGCCATTATTTAAGAAAAGTAATAGTTTCTTTTCTTAAATAATGTCATATAATAACAATAACCACTTCTGGGTGTGGGTAATGCTGTATTTACCCACGGTTGGCTTTGTTTGGTCCCTCGGGCTTCGCCCTCGGGACCAAACCACGCTAACCGTGGGTAAATCCAGCATTACCCACACCCAGGCGTGGGTTATTGCTATAATCACTTATAAACATTCTAGTCATTGGCAGTTAAGCATTATATAGCTCATTCAAATCCTGCCGCTTAAACCTCATTCCTGCTCTGAATATACTTTTCCCACAATTCCCATTTTTTTCTGTGTAGTTTGCTCCTTTTCTTTTCTAAAGATCCCAATTCCAGTTGTTTTATCTCAGTTACTATATTCACTACTTCTAGTGAAGTTGGTCTAGACATTGATTTCCATTTTCTAGTAATTGCTTTTTTTGGCAGCCACCATAATTAGACTCAGCAAGGCTTTACTATGTCTAGGCAATTCCGATTCTGTATCATAACTCAAAAAAATCATCTCCCCAGTCAGTCCAATCCACCCTCCCAGCATCACCAACAGAGCAGCCCGCAGGGAATCCCAAAAGTCTGCTAGCTCATCACACCTCCAAAAAATATGTTCCCAGCTACCTCTTTCTTGCTAATCACACCTCCAGCATTTGCTATCCACTTCAGGAAAAATTCTTTGTAGTCTACTTGGGGGTATAAAAATACCTATGTAAACATTTCCAGGCAAAGGTCATAAATCTTCTAGACTTTGTTGCATATTTGGGAAATATACATATAATCCCCCATTGTCTCTTTGTAAATTGCTTATCCAATCTCTCTTCCCAATCCTTTCTAAGCTCCTCTGATTGATTCTTGTAATTATAATGCAGTATTTTATATGCTTTACTAATTATTTATTTTTTAATGGCAGCTTCTGTTCTACATTCTATTAAAAACTCTATCAGTGCTGGTCTTTCATTTAGGAGCCCCCTATTTCTTTCCCTTTGCCTATACTCTGATATCAGTCCTTGAGAGGGAAGGCAATCTCTAACCTGCAGTCCAAAGAGATTTTTGGCCTCTTCCCATTTTACTACCTTTCCTTTTCTAGTTATTTGTTCCAAATACCTTGGTTCCTTTGCCAATTTTCTGTTCACATATGGATTTTAGCCATTTTAATTACCCTTTTCTCTGTTATCAGTATTGGAATATAATCCCCTTACATTTCACACATATTTTTGCACTGCTTAGTTTGTACATTTAAGTTTTTGGGCTGTCTGTTACAATCTCCATAATATAGTCAGCTGGTGAAAGTGGATGTTCGCTGTCCCGATCACTGACAAGGTAGAATTTGTGTCTCGCATTGTTGTTCAAGGATGTGGTACAACTGATGTATGGCACTGGTGATGCAACAATCTTGAAGTTCACATTTTACAGTGTTTTCTTTCATTTAAGAACACAAGCCTGTATTTTACATTTATATATACAAATGATAGAATTATGTATCAAATTCTATTTGACTAGGCTGGCAGCCTTCACCCATCTTTCCCCAATCTTCACACCCTGTAAATGTGCATCCTTCAAAGCTTGCATGTATAATATTTTTGACAAAGGCCTCAGTGTAGTTAAGTTCTTCAAACAACAGTTTTAATCACCTTCATAGGCATATATATAATTGGATATGTGTCTGGCATCATGAGCACCATCTCTCTTAAACTCTTAGCACAAGAAATCTGCACAAAGCCAAAATAATGGGGGGATAAAGGCTCAAAGATAGGGACACATTTTAAATACCTCTATTAAAAACTTAGAAAGTTGTTAGAAAAACAGGGTTTGTGCTAGCATGTATTTTCCGTAGGATGTGAAGTCTGAAACCCAAATGTATGTCATTATTTAGTGGCATTAATCCTCTCTGATTTGCCACAAAACCACAAATGTTATAAGGAACAGACCCAAATTATGAAGCAAAAATCTGGACATTCTGCAAAAATATGGACAGCTGAGACATATATTTAGGACCAACATTCTACATGCATTTGAAATATATGTAGTGTGCTATAGGGTGGCTCTTTTAGTGGCTGGATGCTTGTAGCATAAATGAGATTCAAGAGGCTCACAAAAGTCATGGCGTTTTATCTCAGATAAACTACTGTGTGTTGTGCCACAAGGTTTGCATGATTTAGACATTCCCCAGTATTCTTTGATCATGTGACAGAGCCACAATCAGGGCATTGCTGTCTTCAGACAGTACGTCTGCACATGTAAATGTCCTACATGTATGGCACATTATATAAAATGTGTATAAGCTGTTGTGTGAAAGCACTGCAAAGCAATGCTGACACACATTTCAGCCACCAAAAATCCTTTGAGGTTGTTAATTCTATAGTAGTAATTCCATAGCAGACAAGTTATTCTGAGACGGCTGTTATGGCCTTATGTAAACCATTGTCAGGTGATTGCCTTCACCTAGAAATAAGCACAGATTATCATTTTAAGTCATGCCACAAGAAGCTGCTTGAAGCTTAAAGCTTCAGTCAAACCTATATATTTCTCTATCTCTCTTGCTTTGTCTGCAACATGTGAACAGATGAGCTTTGGGTTTAGCACAGGGGTGTCCAACCTATTCAGTTGCAAGGGCCACATTGAGTCAACAGAAATGGTCTGGGGGCAAATGGCAAGTGAGGACCAAAAAAAAAAAGGTCTGTCACATAAACTGAAGAGCATTCATTCTAATTATTAAAAAAACAGTTAAATCTAACACACATGGCTACCACTCACAGACAGAGCACCTTTTCTCTGTCTAATTTTCAAAATTCTCAATCTCTAGGAGAGGATGAAGGGACTAAGGAAGGCCTAGATTCCATTTGCTGGGAAGCAGTGTAAGGGCCTGTCTGGGTAGCCGTAACAGCCTAAGATTCCCCCTCGTCGTCACCAGGCAACATCTGCAAGGCCTCCCTGGATGTTCATTCTGCCCTAGGTTCTGTGGCTTCCCAAGAGGTACCTTCTATACCTGCTTCAGCAGACTCCGAACGTTCCTCCAGGCGAACGGCGGCCACAGGAGGGATGTCTGATGGAGGAGAGGCAGCAGTAGCAACTTCAGACCTAGAAATTTTGGCCGCCTTTTTGGGCAGTTCTATGGACTGATGGACTGACCAGATGACCCTTCTATTAAATATTCAAGGTGTGCAGACGACTGTGTGTCTTAGGTATGAAGGCTTGTCAGATTGCGCGAGTAAGATGGTCATGTGTAGACCCTGGCCTAGACAAAAAAAGGCAGAGTTTGTGGGCATCCTTATGGGGGATCTGACCACTGCACCTGGACTTTCCTTTCCTGGATGACATGTAACCTAAACATGCATGCAGTAACAAAAAGGAATTAGAAAGAGCCCCAACGGGGTACTTATCTTGAAGATCCAACGGCGAAGACAGCAGGCAGTGCTGACATTTAACTGGCAACAGAGAAGTTCTGAGGAAAGATACGTGCAGATATCACTTTTTACGACCCATGGTCCCTAGGCCAATGTCAGATGTCCTACGTACCTAGCAGTGGCTACAAGCTCCTATAAACTGGCCAGCCGTTTGGGTAGCAAGCAGAGGATAACCCAAGAGTTTAGAATATTGCAACATGAGAACAGAAAGACATACAATATTAATTTTCAAATGTGCTTTTTCCTGCTTCCTTTCAACACACCCTAAATAGCCAAAGGGGCATTGTAATTACTGTGGAACAAATCAAATTAAGATGGGGTTTGGAGTAGGCCCCCAGAAGTCATGGGAGTCACAGACGCACCAAGGGGCATTTTCAGACATTTTCCAACCTTTTGATCCCATAATGGTCTGCACAAAACAAATAATCAAGAAAAGAAATGCACTCTTACTATTTTTCTTTCAAGTAAGAAATAAATTTTTGTCTGAAAAAACATCAGTTACTAATAAAATGCTTGCAAGAATACATGTATCATATCTAGGAATACTGCCTGCCCCCCCCCTGACATGCACACACACACAAACAGTTGCCCACCTTATGTGCATCACTGTAGTGTTAGACTGGGATAAAGACACAAACTGCCACAGTCCTACATTTCAAGTGGTTCCTTTTATATATATATATATATATATATATATATATATATATATATATATATATATATATATATATATATACATACATACATAGACACACACACACACATATATATATATATATATATATATATATATATATATATATATATATGAGAGAGAGATTGCTATATAGATACATATACACACAACATGCTTCTTCACTCCCTACCCCCAAAAGACAGCCACATTTTGATGTTAGACTTGGGCAAAGCTGAAAGAAGAGACAACACAGTGACAGACAAAGATATTTCTGACAAATGTATAAAATTGCAAGTCTTCTTACACCTACCTCCAAAAATAATCACCTATTTAAGTGTCTGATATTTAATTACAAAGAAGAAAACACAAAAATGTAACTAAAATTTAAAAACCACAACACAAAGGAACAAGTTCCAGGTGAAGAATGAATGTAACGCGTACACAAAATAAATGAATAAGCGCTTTCACTCCTTTAATAGTCAAACAGAATTTCATCATATTCAATAGACCCAGTAGAGTTCCCAAAGAAATACTATTAAAGAGATGAAAGCAATTATTTATTTTGTGTACATGTTACTTTTATTCTTCAATTGACACTTGCCTCCGTGTTGTAATTGTAAGGAAAGTGATAATTCTAACAATCACAGAAATGTACTGCAAATTGCTGCTCCTAAACAAAGTTTAGCGACTTTCAGTTCACACCTCTTGAGATTTGAGGGAAGGAGCTAAAAGAAATAATGACCACACTGTTAACAGAACCTACATAAGCCATACTGAAATTCTGCGCATACCTTAATGTTGACTGTAAGAAAAAAAAATTAGTAGTAACTGCTACATCTTCCAAGCCATGTACTGGATAAAAAAAAGTAGCCCATCTTATGTCACACAAATACACACATTTACAGAGCCACATTAGTAACTGTTTTAAACTGAGGAAACAATTGGTATAGTTGCTTTCATGCACAGACAGGTCCCCACCCAGCATCTGTAGTCATTTCTGAGTCTAGGTCCAATATTAAGCATCCTTCAGTCAACTATAATTATATAGCTTAGCTTACCTTTTACTGCTGTAGAATAGATGTTGTAGTAGTCAGTAAATAATAAATCCACTTTCTTCACCGCGATCTCACTCCTTCCTTCACCGCAAATGAAAAAAACGACCAAACGGTGTTTTCGCGCATGCGCATACCAGCGGAAAGACGCTGGTATGAAAAAAACGTGAAAAAAAGAAAGTTGGCGCATGCGCAGAACAGCAGAAGTACGCGGACATGTAAACACATGGAAAAAAAGTTAAATTTCAATTACATTTAAATTTAAGGGTCGCGGGCCGCATGGAAGAGCTCTGAGGGCCGCATGCGGCCCGCGGGCCACGGGTTGGACACTCCTGGTTTAGCAGGTGTAAAGTTTCAAACAAAAGACACGCCAAGGCCTTTATAAAAAATAGTGCTTTTATTTAACTAAACATAAAGCAGGCTGATTTTGCCATGGACAGAACCAAAAATGTAGTGACAGGTGAAATAAAACAGTAGTACAGTTTTCAGTAAAGCAAGCCACTTAGTTTATTAGTTGTTACAGTAGCAGCAACACTCAGTTCAGGTGTAAAACACATGTTTCAGGACTGACAATCTTATATGCACCCTCCAGTGAAATACTGCTCAAGAAATGGAATTGTTTTTCAAGAGCAGTAGTGTAGCTCTGGTGGGGTGAAGGCGACAGCCACCCCTGGTGCAAAATGTTAGGGAGTGTGAACGGCTGATCCCAATTGCTCTTTAGTGCATACTGACATTTTTAAATACAAGTAGTGCATTTGTGGTTAAAACCGAGCCCTGTAGTGTTCCATGTGTGGTATAAGCTGTAACAACTACTTGCAACAAATGTAGGGTTTGCTACAGTTTAAAAAAAAATAAATATTCATTTTATCTTTTTTTTTTAACAGACCTGAGTGCTGTAGCACTCCATGTGTGGTATAAACTATAATAACCACTTTCTGCAAATGATTGCTACAGTTTAAAAGAAAATAAATCTAAGCACTATAGCAATCTGTGTGGTATAAACTATAGTAACTCCTTGCTGCAAATGTAGCATGCAGTTTACTACAGTTTAAAAGGAAAAATAGCTTTTTATTTTTTGCTTTTCAAGCTTGGAGAAAAGCTTTTTAAGAGGGAGTGATAACAGATTGTGGACAGCACCAGACACACCTCTGTTCAAGATTGTTCAGGTCTAAGTCTCTTAACACCAGGACTTCACTGGTGAAAAAAGTCTTTTACCAACAACTCTGTGGTTAGGCAATTCAGAGTCAGACTTACCAAGACTTCCACTGGCAGATACAATTTCCAAAAACAGACTCTGAGCTGACTGTTCCAGCCTTGGTTTGTCACAGCTTTCTCCAGTGAACTTGAGAGTATTCTGGACTCTCGCTTTAATAGCTTCTGCTGTACTGAATCTCTACTAGCCTTAAAAAGGCAGAAGTGTATAGCTGACTTCTACTGAATGAGCTGCACATATCTTATTTCAAAGGGACCAGTCCCCGTTATTCTGTTCTTATGCATTTTTCAGCACAATGGCTTTATCTACCCCCCCCCCCCCCCCAACAAACAGGTACTGCATTTATTTCCCCTTTCCCGTCATGGCTTTCTTAAAGTCCTTATTTGTGCTTACTTTCCATAGATATGAAGCATTTTCCTAATGCAGTTATAATGTTTCAGATGATCCCCCAGCTTAAACATACCAGGTTCAAACCCACTGGAAGGTCTGTGGGGCCTAGACCATCCACATTGTGGTGGTAAACCCTGGTAGATGGTGACTGCAGAAGTAGAATGGTTAGAGTGCCTATACTTAACCCACTGAGCTTGATGTGGCTTTTCTTCTGCTGCTGTACCTGTTGTAGGGGGGTGGGTGGGTGGTTGTGATCTGTGACTTGGATAAATTCCCTACGTAAGAATAATAATATAGGCAGAGAAGATTGGATGTTTTTCATTTCCAGTTTTCTATGTTGGCACTGCTCCCAGCCTAATCTGTGAAGCATCTTTATAAACTATGAGTAGTCAGAGAATTCAGAGGACACCAGAAATGGTTCAGCAAACACAATACTTAAGTCTTTGAAAAATCTCATTGACTTCTGAAGTCTGCCTGATCCTTTCAGGTACCATCCCTTTGGTTAGATTCATGGGGGAACATGCTATGGAAGCAAACTAGGGAATAAAATACATTTCCTATAGTACCATACAAAACCTAATAAAGCTGTTAACCTGTTTCTTCATCTGGGGGAATAATCATTCCTTCACAGTCTGTCTCTTTTCTCATTGGAGTTTGATCAACCCAATCTCATTTATGTATCCAGGGTATTTTAACTCAATTATTCCTACTTTACAACATCACTAGCAAGCCTGGTCTGCCTTAGCGAATCCGGTACCACTTGGGCTTTGAGAAGATAGAAGTCCCAGTCTTATGAGTGAATGATCACATCATCTGAACAGATTACAACACAACAATGCTGAGGTTTCAGCATGCAATTCATTAATCTCTGGAACAGGGCTGAGGCCTCATGGTAACCAAAGAGGAGAATAGTTTACTGAAGTAGTTCATTTGCTGTTAAAGATGCAGTTTTCTCCTTAACTTTGTCAGTTAATGAGACCTACCAGTGACCCTTTATCAAGTCAAAGGTAGTTAGAAATCTAGCCATCTCTTGTCACTTTACCAAGTCTTGTACACATAGCATAGGGTAGCCATCAAACTTGGAGATACTGTCACTGGAAAATCAAACAGTACCATCTGGACTGTGGACTAATACAGTAGGAAAATTTCAACCTCTAATCAACTCTTCAATTATTCCTGGCTTTAATGTGTTTTGTATCTCATCTTGGACTGCTTGTTTCTGGGCTTAAGGTACTTTATAGGGTCTTAGACTAACTTTTTATCCAGAACTGTTTTTATGTGGTACTTAATAAGTGTTATCTATCCAGGCAACAAAGAAAAAAATCCTTTGTTCCTTAGGGGGAATTCTTAGACTTCCTCTTTCTGAGTGTTTTTTATCCACCAAACCCTTTGGTGAGGATATCAAGCAGTATTCATGCTCGGGGTCCTTGACCCCAGATTCTATACTTGTCAAACTTACTTGTGTCTCCTTACAGGGCTTTAAGTCATTTATAGCGTAGATTTAGTCATTGCATCTCTTCCCCGTTTGTCATACTTTGTAGTTCACTTAATTTATTTGTTCAATTACATCATATGGTCCTTGCCATTTTGCTAAGAACTTATTTTTAGTTGTAAGGACCATAACTAAAATTTGATTTTATACTTAAAACACTCTATTTCAGGAAGTTTTATTATAGCTTCCTTGTTGGCTAGCTTGTGTCGTCACTATGTGCTTCTATACAACGGGCATTATCACCTTTATTCTCTACTGTAAATTGGTGTAGTGCCCTAAAATACTCTTAAAAAGCATCTTCTCTTCCTTCCTTATCTCCTTCACTATATCCAGTAGCCCTCTGAGTATGTACCACATAACAGTTGAATGGGTTTAAATTCTGAGGAAGTTTGGAGCACCAACCAGACTGAAAATATTAAAAAGAGCAATAGTTGGTCCCAGTTTTCACATCTTTTTCTATAACCTTTCTCGACATAGATTTCAAGGTTCTATTTAACCATTCTAGAAGACAGTTACTTTGGGGGTGATAACTTGATTTTCTCAGTTATTTCACCTGAAAGCTGTGGTAGAGGTGCTACATGAGTTTGGACATAAAAGGTGTAACTTGATTTATTAGGATATCTTTTGGCATCCCTTTCTTGGAAAATAGCAACACCAGCTCCTTCACAATTACATTGGAATTTCTTGAGAGGCATGGCCTTGGGAAACCTTATAGCATAGCCCAGCACTAACAACAGATACAGTAGTCCATAGCTTGACTTAACTGACTGCTAGTATCCATAGCAATTCTTTGAAGTGGAACTTCATTTCTAGGTATGGGGATTAGAGGATCCCTGAATCCCAAGTTAGGTGCTACCCTTTGACACTCGGTACAACTGGGACAATAATCTCAATTTTGCTTAGGACACTTGTTCAATAAATCTTACCTAAGACCTTCTGTTAGCTTATCCATACCCAAGTAGACCTGCAATACGTAACCATTAGACATTGCCATAACCACTTACAAAAACGGCCTTAGCACCTACAACTTATGTAAAATCTCCTCACTCTTCTTTTCTACTGGATGCACCAGGCTATTTTGTATTTCAAATTAGGGATACGCTGGTGGAGTCCCACTACCCTAGATATGTTTTTCCAGGCATGGACCAACATTCTGCCCTCCCAGTAGGCCCTTTGGAAGCTTAGATGACCTATAAGGAGGCTAAACAGACTGTGAATCTCTTCCTCCTCTCCTCCTCAGGGAGTAGAAGTCTCTGTGCCCTCCCCAATTAATACAGGTACAGGAATCTCTGTGTCCTATTCCTCTTTGAGGAAGGGTAGCTTGCTGCAGTTCTCTAAAGGATGCTCTCTAGTGTCCTCTTGACCTGAAGCCTTACTCACACTTTGGAAACTCCATCATCCTTCATCGTATCCTCTAGTTTCATCCCAAGTTTAGGTTCCTGGGACTCTCCTGTCTGGGTACTTGCCATATCCTCCCTTTGCATATGTCTCTGTAGTGCAGGGGAACTGATCTTCCTGCTCTCTAGATAAGTATAGCCACACTTTGACCTTCCAAGGGCCCTCTACTCTTATCCTGGGTCTTATAGTATGCCTGCCTTTGTGTATTTCTAGGATGGTGGACACACTTGTATCCTGCATACTAGTGAACTGTCTTGGTTTTGTTTTGCAATAGGAACTGTATTGATACCTTAACATCATCCCATTCCCCATCGTTTCTAAAGGTCTGTAAAGAATGAGATATGCTTCCTGATAATTCCATCATGGGTGAGATGGGGAACTATGGATACCAGATGCAGGATCTTCCCAAACTGGGGTTGTACCTCCCCCTTGGTAACCAGGTAATGCTCTTTTGCCAATGGATGAAAATGACCTAAATGGACTTTGCTAAACGGGCTTTCCTCCTAATAAATGTAATATGCTTTCACTGTAATCAACCAGGTAGAGACTAGTAGGCCATGTAGGTCTTGTCCATTTACTGCTATCAAGCACTTAATAGAATCCTGTCTTGAACAGCTGTGTCTCAATCTCATTTCATAGCCTTTTTACCCCCCCCCAACTCTTTAGTTGCTTGTATGGGAATTTCTAGTTTCTAATTTATTTTCCTCACTACAGTGTTTAACAGTATGCACTCACTTGCTACAGTCAATGTACATAATAGAAAGTTTGGTCCTCTTCACTTTGCTCACAGTTTCATCAACTACTTTAGTAGATGATTCCTTAAATATCATAATATCCTTTCTGCTAAAGGTACAAAGCTTTTGCCACCTTGTGGGTTCACTTGAATGCACCCATCTCTTAATGACTGTAAGTGAAGCTTTCTTAAAGCTGTCAGTAATAAGCATTCCCATCACTGCATCCTTACTGTTAAGATCCTGTGAGTCGAACCAGAACCTTACAGCAGGCATCATTTCAAATAGTTGTACTTTTATTGTTTTGCTAAAAGAGAAAGTCCATCTATGAAACTTAAGTTTGAATCTCAGAGGTGACTCCTGCTCTTGCAAACAAACATTTGCTTTTCTTTAGCAAAATCACTGCAGTCTGAACTAGACACGTCCACATCAGCATTGAGAGACTCCACTCTGGGATGATCTGCCCAAAGATGAGTCTAGCTGAACTTTATTTGGGGTTAATCAGAGTCTCTAACTGATGTCAGGTATGTACCCAAGAAGACTGAATGCTCTAATGAAATCAGAAGGTGATTCAACAAAGTATTAATTTGTGTGTGCACACTTATGCAACCAGCCTATTGTACGTTTTTTATTTTTTATAATTTTTCCCCTAACAGATTTGTTTGTTTTTCAATTAAATTGTACGGGTTATAGGTCACATTAAAGGTGAAAAAGTTTTGAAATGATTTATTGTAGTCTCATTTTTTTATATCACAAAAACCTGAGAGGGGTATGTAAACTTTTTATATCCACTGTATCATTGAAAAACAGAGTTAAACTTTGTATACTTGGGTTAAGCACCTTTTGTTCCAGCCTTCAACCACTGTTATGTCCATGTCCTTGTTGCTGTTTCTTTAAATGATGCTGTTAAGCAATATCATGTCAGAGTTTTTCAGTACATCTAGAATTACAAACAGAAAGCTACAGGTCCCAAGGTAATGAACTGTGCTGGTAGAAATGATACCAAATCAATAACTAGTAAAAACTTCCAGCACAGAAATACAACTGTGGATAGTCACAACAGTTAAAGCTTAAGTCACATACAAAATATTACATTTATTCAGATATTGCATCACACCCTCTGTCTTTCAGGGTTATTTCTAAAAGTAAACCAGACGTTTCTTTAAATGATGATATTAAGCAATACCATACCAGAGCATTTCAGCACATCTAGATGCTGTCATATTGCATTTATTTAGATATTGTGTAATTGCTAAGAGCACCTTTAATCAGGCTATGTGTTTGTTAAATAAGTATATATCTCTGTCTCTCTCTCTCTCACTTTCTCCCTCACATAACTGCCTCACCCTTAGGAGTCATACTGTATACATCAATAAAACATGCATGACAAGAGCTCCTGAATTCAAGAAGCATTCATAAGATTCATTCTATAGTTGCTTCATAACTTAAAGCAGTTATGAAATAGACCAACCAACATATCTGTCAAACTCTAGAAAAAAATCATAGTAATGCCATCTGTATTTGTTTAATCTTCTCTTTTGAGAGAATAAAATAAACAGCAGCACAAATGCCTGCACATTTATCAGATATACCAGACAATATGCAATTCTATAATAGTTTTATCAACATTATTAATCTCTGTGTGTGTGTGTGTGTGTGTGTGTGTGTGTGTGTGTGTGTGTGTGTGTGTGTGTGTGTGTGTATGTATGTATGTATGTATGTATGTGTGTGTGTACGTACGTATGACTGTTTGTGGGTTAGGGTTAGGTAAGAGGAGAGTTCTAATGCTGTGCAGTAGAGGTGCTGTCAGGGAAATTATTTTTCAGACGGTAATATGCAGGGTTAGGGTTGGGGCAGAAGCAAGTTTAGGCTAGGGTTAGGATTAGCACACATGAGTAAGGTGGAGTAGAGCGGCAAGTGATATTCCCATCTTTTTTCCAGAAAAAAGGAGGAATACAGTGGTGCACCTTGTATGAGGCAGTGTTCAAATAGAGGAAGAAGGCATCTGGCCACCTGTCTTATAACAATTGCACAGGGGTGGTTTACTGACATCAAGAAAACAAGAAGCACTAGACAGACTTTTTTTTTTTCAAAATCCATAGCCAGCCTAGTCCCTTCTCTCTCAGATACACACACACACACACACACACACACACACACACACAGGCTTATAAATGTTGTTATCTGATAGCTGTTAGAACAGAGGGAGTCTTCAACTTCCTAAAACAGCATTTCATAAAGGTTAGCATTATTTCATAATCATTATGAAGTTGTGAGTTGTAGGCTACAGATGGACAGACTAAATGCAAACCTTAATGAAAATATCTTGCAAACAGGAAGCAGCATTTATCTGTACTGAACAGAAATGCGGCTTTTTAGCTTTACAAAATTTCATACAAAGGAGAGAGAGAATATATGCAATAATTTCCAAAAACTCATGTTTTAATCAACTTACAATATTGAGAAAGCACTGTACATAAGTAACTGACTAAACTAGTTTAATGTACTTCATAGTATATATAACTGTAACCATTAGTACAACTGTGTCACTCACTGAGAAGGCTGCATGACTGCCCCTGGTAAAAGAAATGTTAGGCCATGGGTTCTTTTATTACACTAGCTGCTTGGATAAACACTGCAGCACTGACACTGACAGCATGCAAGCCACCTCTGAGTACTAATTAAGTGCATTCAAAACATGCAAAACAGTACAGAGAAAAGTACAGTATGGAAGGAAATGAAATGTGCATTATAGCACATAACTGTAACTGATATTATAGTTGTACAGTGAATCAAAAGGCTACACGATTGTTCCCTGGTACAGGAAGGATCATTAGGCTATGGCCTCTATCCTTACATTAGGTGCTTGGATCCACATCCCATAGGATGTTCATCGTGTTTCACTGTTGCAGTCGTTACACTTGGGTTATCCTACTGGCAGGCTACCAGCAGTCGGCCTGAATTCCAAAGTCCTGGTCCAGCATCGGTTGCTGTCGCCTCTTCCCTGACGTCAGTGCGCCAGGGGTATAAAAGATGCAGCCGACGCCATTTTCTTCAGTCTTTCTTGCCGTGCGGTGCCCGAAGCAAAAGCAGTTCGCAAGTGCCGGTCGGCCGACTCCTGAGATTTTCGAAATTGAATTTCAGAACCGAAGTCTTCAATAAAGCTAAGTACCCCATTGGGGAAACTTTTTCTTGCTCCAGACCGATGTTAGTAAACGTTAACAATTGTGTTTCTTGTGGGAAGCAAATACCTCATAAGGATTTTCACTCTTACTGTATTCCTTGCCTAGGCCCCGACCACGACATTGCTAGTTGTCGGTTTTGCGCTAGATTCAACCAACGCACTATTAAGTGTCGGTTTGATTTTGCTTTACATTACTTTGGTCGAAGGTTTAATTATATAATGCCGTTGGAACAACCGATGACCAGAATTCATAAAAAACGCAAGGACAAAGAAAAGGACAGGCATCCGAGGTCCAAAACCGATGACGAAGCCTCTTCTAGGCCAGTCGCCGGTTCTCAGTGAGGCACTTTCGCAGCCCCTAACAGCCGCTACCTCAGAGCCACAGGCCGCCTCCGACTCCCACTTGGAGACACCTCTAGGCCTTTGGAAACTCAAGGTATTGGGCCTACAGAAACTATTCCCTCAGTTAGGTCTGGAGCTGCTGAGCAGGCATCGGCTTCTGAGTGTGTTTTCAGACCTACACAGCTTACTATCAGGACTACTTCAGCAGCCAAGACAAAGTCTAAAACACCTATAAAGACAAAGAAACAAGTTCAGCATTCACCTGGACAGTCATCCATGCCAAAGAAACAGATGCTTAAAATGGCCAAGGACCTGATAAAAGGCCTAGGCAAGACACTGACTATGATTCCTCTGACCAGGTTTCTATTTCCTCTGATTCCTCTTCAGAACAGGGATATTCTCTTCCTCCCTATGAGGATTCTGATGCTGAAGAATCTATCCCTTCAGCCTCTCCTCCAGAAGATTATTCTTTTGGGGAAACCCTGCACACCATGAGGGAGCATTTCCATTGGGAGAGCCAAGATTATTCTGAATCCAAGAAAAGGCTCAGAGATTTTCTTGTATTGCCTCAGCACAGGCCCATTGCTATTCCCCCTGTACTAGATATTGTTGATGATGTTTTTTCTGAATCCAGTTTGTCTCCTGATTCTTTACCCCCTGCACCAGTTAAGCCAGATAGATACTACAGGGTCCCAGATTCACATAAATTTCTTTATAAAAACCCTGCTGCTGACCCAGAAACAATTTCACAGGGTCCCAAAGGGGTCAAGGCTTCCACTGCAAAAAATCCTGTTCCCTCTGATAGGAATTCAAGAGCACTGGACAGATGGGGGAAAAAAGTCTACACCTCTGCTACTTTAGCTGTAAGGGCTTTAAACTGTCAGTTTCACATGCTTAAATACCAACAATATCTGATGTCTTTGCTCAAACAGAAAGTGCTTACAAGCTCAGAATGTACTGAAAATAAGGAAATGCAGGATTTGTTGCATGCAGCTGAACAAGTGGGAAAGCATACTTTGCAATGTGGTTTTGATTCTTTAGAGGCTTCTTGCAGAGCTGCAGTTACAGGTTCTGTCATTTGAAGGCATGTTTGGTTAAAGGAACAAAGTTTACCTGATCATGTTAAAGCAAAATTGTTGGATGCTCCATTACAGCATGATACTTTGTTTGGCGTTAAGGCAGAAGAGGTGTTAAAGAAAATGGAGGATAAAGCAAAATCAATGCAGACAGTAAAGGATTTCTTACAGGTTCAGCCACTCAGATTTAGTAGAAAATAGCCCTCAAAAAATTGGTCCTTTCCAGTGTCAGACAGGCCACAAAGAGGCAGATACAGACGCCCAAGAGGCAAATCTCAGCCACAAGGCACATACAGACCTAAGCAGTGGGGTGCTTCTGCCCCCAAAGGCGGAGGAGACAAATCACAACCCTATAGGAAACAGTCCCAATGACTTCCCTCTACCAATGCCAAGCACTTACCTCTTGCAGGCGCCCTTAGGGGGAAAACTTGCACTTTTCTCACAAAACTGGCACAAAATTACCCAAGACAAATGGGTACTAAATATTGTTTCCCAGGGTTACAGGTTCCACTTTCACACCCTTCCAAGGCCAAAAGGTATGCCAGACCTGCCACACAATCAATGGGCAGAGGCACAAAGACAAATTTTTGCTCTCATGGACATGAGGGCTATTCAAAAAGTACCAGAGCAAGAGCAAGGACAAGGATTTTACTCAAGACTTTTCTTGGTATCCAGAAAGGACAAAGCTTGGAGACCAATACTGGACCTGTCTTCTCTAAATACTTTCCTGGACATTCCAAAATTCAAAATGTTGACACTACACCAGCTTCTACTCATACTGGGCAAGAAGGCTTGGCTAGTTACTTTGGACCTCAAAGAGGCATACCTGCATGTCCCAAGCAGACAATCTTGCAGAAGATACCTCAGATTCATAGTTGGCTCAATACATTATCAATTCTCTGCACTGCCCTTTGGCTTATCTACTGCGCCTAGGGTCTTCACAAAATGCCTGGCCCCAGTAATTGCATTTTGCAGACAAAAAGGAATTCAAATATATCCCTACTTGGACGACTGCCTTATTCAAGCAGACAGCAAGGCCATTCTACTACAGCATCTGGTGTTTGTAAAAAGATTACTAATTTGCCTAGGGTACACAGTAAACGAAAAGAAATCAAAACTGGTGCCCTCTCAAGAGATAATATTCCTGGGTGCAAGCTTAAATACCATTGCCCAGATGGCTTATCTCATGCCAGACAAACAAAGGCAACTGACTCATTATTTTCAAATGATGGCAACAAAGACCCAGCTACCTGCAAGAAAAATTCTGCAGGCTTTGGGCTTCATGGCATCCTGCATCCTGCTAATTCCATATGCAAGACTGCATATGAGGAAGCTACAATGGTATCTAAAAAGTGTTTGGACTCAACATTGTCACAGCCTGGAAACAATAATTACTCTCATTCCCTGCCTGCAACAGGAGTTTTGATGGTGGGCACTGGCCTGTCACCACAACAAGGGACAGCCTTTCACTCTACCCACAGCCAGGCAGACACTAACAACAGATGCATCGGATTATGCCTGGGGAGCACACATGGTGGGAAAATACATACAGGGCACGTGGCCCACAGACCAAATGCATCTTCATATCAATCAAAAAGAGATGCTAGCTGTACAGAATTCCCTGACAGCCTTCAAGGATCTGCTACATCCAGGACAACTATTACTAAAGACGGACAATACTACAGTCATGTGGTACATAAACAAGCAAGGGGGCACACATTCCTACCTCCTCTGCAGGCAAACCATGACTTTGTGGAACACAGCACTGGTCTATCAAGTACATCTGCAGGCACAATTCCTGCCTGGAAAGAAAAATACTCTGGCAGACGACCTAAGCAGAAACCTCATGGACCCTCACGAGTGGAAACTAGATCCACAAGTCTTCTGCATGATAACAAAGAAATGGGGATGCCCAGACATAGATCTATTTTCCTCCCCTCACAACTGCTAACTACAGAGATTCTGCACAAGGACTTATCACCCACAAGCATGGAAGGTGGATGCTCTATCATTCAGCTGGAAAAGCCTAACAGTTTATGCCTATCCACCACTGCCTCTACTCCCCAAGGTACTCCTAAAAGTCAGACAAGAGAAGCCAAAAATGATTCTGATTGCCCCAGACTGGCCACGCCAGCACTGGTACCCAATCCTAAAAAGCTTGTCTCAAGGACCAGCCTGGACTTTACCTCAAATTCCTCATCTGCTGACACAACAAAACAATCAGATCCTGCACAGCCAACTCAGAACCTTAAATCTGGCTGCTTGGCAAATAATATAGCCACTCAGAACTCACCTCTCTCTAAAGCAGTAATGGATGTCATTTTGGAAGCCAGGAGTCCCAGCACCAGGAAATCTTATGCAGAAAAATGGAAGAGATTCTGTGCTTGGAACCAGGCACAAGGACTTGAACTGCTTGTCCCTAATATTCCTCAGATTTTACAATACCTCACTGAGATGCTGGACAAAGGCCTATCCTTCTCATCAATTAAGATCCATGCCTCTGCCATTTCAGCTCAGTACAATACGGAACCTCCTATTTTCTCTCATCCACTAGTAAGGCAGTATCTCAGAGGGGCAAAAAACATAAGACCCCCCAAGGAGAGCACCTATACCAACATGGGACCTCAACTTTGTCTTGGAAAAGCTCACACTGCCTCCTTTTGAGCTAGCCAATACAGCTGAGATAAAATTCTTATCATGGAAAACTGCTCTGCCCCTAGCAATAACCTCAGCAAGAAGAGTCTCAGAGTTACAGGCATTAATGGCAGTGGAACCTTTCATCATTTTTCATCCGGACAGGGTTTCTCTAAGGACAAACCCAACATTTATGCCAAAGGTAGTATCCAGTGTGGCTCTTAACCAAACCATTCATTTACCAACCTTTTATCCAAATCCCCAGAATAAAGGGGAGAGACTTCTGCACTCTTTCGACATACACAGGCAGCTACGCTTCTACTTGGACAAAACAAAAGCTTTCAAAAAGACTGAGCAACTTTTTGTGGCATACGCTGCAGGATCACAAGGAAAGGCTATTTCAAAGCAGACCATTTCAAAATGGATAGGACACTGCATTCATTTCTGCTATGCACAGCATGGCAAATCAGTGCCTAAGAATATTAGGCCACATTCTACCAGGGCAGCAGCCTTTCTCAGAGGAGTACCAACCAAGGAAATTTTGGAGGCTGCAACTTGGAGTTCAGTGCACACTTTTACCAAACACTATCATTTACCTTTTTACTCTAAATCCAGAGCAGGCTTTGCCACTGCAGTCCTGCAAGGCCTCATAGCCACTCCTAATCCTATATAGACCCAGCTGCCCAACCTCAGGTTTGGGATTCAACCCAAGTGTAATGACTGCAACAGTGAACACGATGAACATAGTACAGTTGTGTACCTACTATAAATGTAGATGTTCGAGTGTATTCACTGTTGCAGTCCAGGTTACCCTCCCACCATCCCCCTTTCATTGCTGGGACTTATCTGTACTTTTCTATTCTATATAACCTATTTGCTTGTAGAGGAAACTAATGTTTATGTTTGTGCATGCTTTTTTATTTGCAAATTTTTTAGTCTACCCTTTTGGGGGCACCTGACATCTGGGGCAAGACAAACTGAAGAAAATGGCATCGGCAGCATCTTTTATACCCCTGGCGCACTGATGTCAGGGAAGAGGTGACAGCATCCGACGCCGGACCAGGACTTTGGAATTCAGGCCGACTGCGGGTAGCCTGCCAGCAGGATAACCCAAGTGTAATGACTGCAACAGTGAATACACTCGAACATCTACATTTATGGTAGGTACACAACTGTACTTTCTGTGGTTCATAGGTAAGTACTAGGCTATTTGCCATTGTGGGCCATTTTAAGCCTAGCCAATTTCCCTCAAAAGTGAGAATCAAACCTTGTACTTTGTGACTGTGTGGTAAACACCTTAACAATTATGCCAGCCCCAAACTCCCAGCACTGATGGTTAAGACATGTAGCAGCAGTTTCAAATCTGCATTCCTGAGGTACCATGCTTTGACTGAAATGCTAAACTGAGGTCTCATCTGACCCAAGATGGTGGAGAGCTCTGCTGTGATTTTAGTCTGAAAAAATAATGCTTGTGATCATTAGTTTTTGCTAAAATTTGAAAAAAGGCATGCATTTTTTTTACCAACAGACCTTATAGAATCATATTTTCATGTCTACCTTCCTCTATAACTGTAAAACATAGAGTTAAGAACTAACTTTTTATATCCAAACATCATAAAAGCGTTTTGTGGCAACTGTTGATTCAGCTGGGATAAACTCCATGCATTATAAGACTTATGATCTTCTTCTTCTTTCAGCTTTTCCCAGTTAGGGTTTGCCACAGTGGATCACCTGTCCACTCATGATTGGCAGGAGAGTTTTATGGTGTTGAGGTGACAGCCTGTTGCCCAACCTTCCACAGAAGGCACACATGCCAATTTAGAGTGTCCAATCCACCTACAGCATATCTTTGGGATGTGGGAGGAAACCGGAGCACTCGAAGAAACCCAAGTGACCACAGGGAGGACATGCAGACTCCACACAGAAAGCACCCCAGCCGAGAATCGAACTGGAGAACCTCTTGCTGTGAGGTGACAACGCTAACCGCTGCACCACCGTGGCCACCCCATTATAAGACTTATGATAATGCATACAAAAAAGGGCATAGTTATGCTTACCTAGTAAACATTATTCCAAACTGTTTTTTTTCCAGGCTTTCTTCCCCGACACTCTTAAAGAGCAAAATAACATAAGCCAACAACTCAGACTCTATGCAAGACCTGCCTTTATTAGCTCCAGGTAGAATGGGGACACCACCTTCTGTTAACAGTGTCATGTCTCATGTGGGATTGCTGGAATGCCTCACTATGTTAGGCAACACATGTTAGAGCCTTACAAAAACATATCACAATCCCCATGTAGAGGGCACTATACTGTCAAAATGAGGTATACTTATGGAAGCTAAACTATAGTAGTGCAGTGGTTATGATGCATGAAAAAATGGGTGATGATTCAATGAGGATAAAGATAAGTTAAAAAAAAAACAGGTTAGAAAATGTAGAGAAAATTCTGTTTGGTGAATAAATACAGTATTTGTGAAAATATTCATGTAAAACCAGTAATAGTGAAAATTGGTAGTGTAATACTGAAAATAAAAACTAAGTGAAATTTAAGGCATGGCTCATCTGGCATAACTCTCACCCTAGAAATTCAACATGAGATTTTTAACACTAGGAAGACATTATGAAATGGACCTTCTTGGAGGTAAATCTTCCACTAAAATATCACAAGATGGTGAGACTTCTTGACATCAAATCTTTGTGATAGTTTGTATACATGGTTGCTACTACAGTGCATCACATTTCTGCCTGTGGCAGGGGAAGAATCCCTGAAAGTGCTTTGAAGAGACAAAAGCTCAAGAGTTTCTTTGAAATAAGAAAACTCTGCTACTTATTCAGTTTGTTCTTTAGTTACAAGGCCTCCTCAGCTCTCTTTGATGCTTATGTTACTGAATTAAAGAATCAAACCAAAGACTGAATTTTGTGCTTTGTATGATTCATCAGTGCAAAACAAAAGCAGATAAAAGCAGTTTTAGCTACAAGCATGATAAAAATAGATGTCATGCTAGTAATCAAACATATTGAAGTTGTAGCAAAATTAATAATTTGTTAAAGTGTGAACATTGTAATAAACATATTTACAGCCACATAAACTGTTGTACTTCCTTTGTAAACTGACTTTGCAGCATTTCTTCCCAGTCTTGTCTAATCTCTTTTGACTGACTTTTAAGTTATCATGCAGTATTTTATATGTCCTACTAATTATCCTTTTTTAACAACTGCTTTTGTTCTAGGCTCAACTAAAAACTCAACTATAGCTGATCTTTCTCTTAGCCTAGTACCAACCTATGAACCTATCGGCCCTAGGGCCTATACAAGCCTAGCCATAACAATTCCCTGGCTATTTCTTCCCACAATATTTACTTCCCTGGACCCCTGTCTGACGTGATCCCTTGGGGTGACTGTATTGGCAGTTTCTGGAAGGAAAGGGAAGGCAGTCTCTTGCCTGCAGTCCAAACTTCTGCTTGGCCATCTCCCACTCTGTTACCTTTTCCTCCCTAGTTACTGAGTTAATGAAAAAATTGAACCAAAATAATATCAAGCTGAGCAAGAGTAAATGAGAAATCAGAGTTATTCAATTATGGAATTTAGAAATATAGCCATATTAAAGAATTGAAACTAGACAATGTGAATGTAAGAACCACATTGCTGATGCCTCAGTCTGAGTGCAAATCAGACAATGCAGTATCTTTCTGAGTTTACTGTGACCATGACAGATATGAGTCTACCATTAAAAAGTTATCAGCAATTTATATGGGATGGATATTAGGTACAAAATCTCAATGTCAGACTAGTTGAGGACCAGCTTGTTGAAAAAAGCACATTGAGCAATCTCCACGACTAGTCACAAATTAAGATTACAATCCAACACACACACACAAATAAAACTCTTGACACCCTTTGACAGCTGTGTACTGAAATATATACAAAAAATATATATAAAACACACTTCTTACATGGCAGGCAAGCCTCTGCAATCCCCAAAACACAAATAGCCAAGTCTGAGATTGCACATTCCTTGGGACAAGTGCTGCTTGGCACACAGTCACACAAACCACATCTTGCACATTTCAAATAGCCCCCACCACTCATACTAATTGACAACCTTCTATCTCCACACATATTGCTGTGAAAGATCCAGCATCTCTCTTTATAGTAGAACGCGCATACTAGATAACAGAGATCCAGACTTACCAAGTGATGTTCTATTTGTGCATAAAAAATTGCACACGTGTGTATATTTAACTACAGTGTGCATTTGACTACTTGTACCTGATAAACAAGCACTCAATGAGACTGTCTGTGAGCAACTGGGTGACATCTGGATGATGCAGGAGTACAGAACAAGAGAAGATCATTAAAGTGATAAAATAATTAACAACTAAAGTACCCACACTGAAGAATTTCAACATGACTGTCAGTCACACTACAAGTAGATATTACAATGGTATTGGTTTAGTGATTTTGAAAGAAGACAAAGATAAACAGTACTTACTACAAATTTAATTTATTAACCGCACTAGACTCATCCCTCCTCTCGAAAGATACCTGTCTGCTTTATTTTATATATTTTATCACAAAGTCTATAAATCAGGAGGCATTAACTCCAACCCAGCCCCACTTCAGCAACCAAGGCCTTCATTCCCTACCACCTGTGTTAATTCATCAAGCCCCTACAACTACTGCCATTAGTGGAAAAGGTAAACTTAAAGTTACTTGCATCAGCACTTGCGACCTAAATAAAAATAGTGTACACTGGAAGCCTGACTAATGTCCCAAAACCCCAGTATAATAGCCATTATAGAAACTTGACTTAAAGACACAAATTCTCCATCCACTTAATTCAAAATAACTGTAATACCATTTCAGATATAAGACCTGTTCCTCTAGTTCGGGAAGGAGTAATGCTTACTGAGAAAACAAAATTCTTCTTTAGCATTTCTTGATTCATGCAATGCCAATCAAGGGATGTCAGAGCCCCAAACTGGGTACTAGCACACCTA
Organism: Protopterus annectens; assembly: GCF_019279795.1. Taxonomy (NCBI): domain Eukaryota; kingdom Metazoa; phylum Chordata; order Ceratodontiformes; family Protopteridae; genus Protopterus; species Protopterus annectens. The sequence continues at coordinate 854,516,734 of NC_056730.1, forward strand.
ACTTTAGGAAGCCACACCCACCTGAATATAGCCTGAGTATGCATACCTTTATCACCTGCTATTTCAATCATTAAAACAGCTATCCTTTAAATCTTCCCACAAGGTCCCACCAAAAATATATTACTCAGTGACTTCAATCTGGATGCTTATGGACCTGACAAGTTAGTAAAACAACAAGCCAGGCTCGATTTCCTTTCTTGAAAACATTCAACATTAGATCTCATTATTGCTAACATGGCACAATGTTGTACTGACATACCGATTCTCCCTAACTCCCTAAGCAACCAATGCCCATTTGTTTCTTTTTGGACATTTAAAACAGTACATCCTGTGCATCAGATAGTTATTGGGAAATCATTTCCTCCTCATAAATTACCAGCCCTAGATCACCACCTAAATTCAATCAGCTGGTCTCCACTCTATAGGTTGAATGACCTAAATGCATCACTGGATTTCCTCACTGACACTCTCTCTCTCTCTCTCTCTCTTGTATAGGATTTTTTTTTTTCCCTGTGTGCACAGAAAACTAAGATCATTAAGCTTCTCAAGAAACATGGAGACAAAGCCTAGATAGACTGGAAGATCCGTATAATCTAACTCTGCAGAACATATAACTGGAGTTAAAAAAGCAAACCGGGCTAGCTACTAATGCTGCCAAAGCAATGCATGTAAGACAAAGACCAATATCCTCCACTAAGAATCCTAAACATTTTGAGAAATAAAATGTCTAACTAGTCTCCCCAACAGTAAATTGCTCTCTATCAACATGGCCACAGCTCATTCAGATAATACATGTGAAGCAGTTTAAAGACGTCATTGTCTCTTTAATTAAAGATTTCATGAATACCTTGTCATTATTTAATGCCAATAACTTACTCCTTCAAAATAACCAGCAACTGCAACTTCACCCTCTACATGAATTTCAGCTACTTTCCACTTCAGTGGTGACCCTGTTAAGGAAACAAAATCCCTGCTACAGAATGTAAAACTCTACATACAGCCCTTTGCCCTATCTTTCTTAAGAAAAGAGCAGATACAATCTCGAAGCAGCTTTAACATTTATCTATAACCAACTTCTTATCTATGGAATCTTGCTTCAATCATTTAAGCATTCAATTATTTTCCCCTCTGTCTAAGGTCTCATTAACAAAAACCTTGAAGGACTTTAGACCTATCTGTTCACTTTGCCCACTGGCTGTAATATTTGAAAAAAAATAGTTACACACAGTTGCACAACCATATCAACAAATGTGGCCTCCTCTCAGACAGGCAGTACAGGCTTCAGAAATGCCTTTAACACAACTGCAACATTATTAACAGGTACTCCAGAGACCCTTTTGCAAAATCTTCATTTTGCTGTTTTCCTTCTTCAGAGAGGGATTTACTATAAATTTCAAAAAGTCTTCCTTGACTCCTTCTCAGGATCATGTTTTTCTGGGTTGCAGGATTTAGGTGGTGCCAGTGCTTGCATCCCTGCCTCCTCCAAAGGCCTTAACTAATTTCTTTCTTTCACACTCTTCTTCCTGTTTGCTTCCATTACCACCAGGGACTTTTTGAGAGCTTTGTGTTCCATGCCATCCACCATTCCGATGCTTCCTCTGGCCAAACTTCACATGAGAATGTTTCAGAGGTTTTTGAAGTCAGTGTGGCTTCAACATGCACATCCTGTAGATTTAGTAGTTCCTCTTCTTCCTTGTCTAAGACAGGAACTTCACTGGTGGATTCAGCAGTTGTCTCTGATTCCAGTTCCTCTCCCTCTTCCCTCTCAAGAATTGTTGACCAACACTTCAGACATGGTTTGGGGGGGGGTCATTTGGCTCCCTAAAGGTACAGGGGTGTGGCTGCCTCATCAGCAGAAGGAGCACATCAATGTCAAAGAGATAAGAGCTCTTCTGCTTGCTCTTCAGGCCTTTCATCCTCTTTTTCTCTCCAGAGCCTCTCAAGAAGTTCACAGACAAGACCACAGTGATGTGGTATATCAACAAACAGGGAGTAATGAGAGCTTGTCTTCTTTGCCGGTTGGCACTTCTGGTATGGGATCTTGATGTCAAGTATCAGGTAATATTTCAGGCAGTTTATATCCCTTCTGATCAGAACGTTGTGGCAGACCCTCGGATCAGGTCTGTAACTCAGTCCCACGAATGGATGCTTCACAGGGATGTGTTTTGGGGGACTCCTCAAGTGGATCTTTTGCCTCCTGTCTGAACAGACAACTTCCTCTGTTTTGTGCCAGAGTCCCAGGTTCTCTGGTGTTGAAGGTGGGCACCTTCTCATTTTCTTGGAAGGGGATGTTTCTTTTTGCATTCCCTTCCCGTTCCCTCACTCTGAAAGTCCTGTTCAAAATTCAACAGAATACTCTTAAAATATTGTTGGTGACTCCCTTTTAGCCGTGACAGCACTGGTTTCCTCTACTTCTGCATCTAGTCAGGGGCAATCATCACAAGTTACCTCACAGGGTGAGTCTAATCCCACACGCCAAGGGATCTCTCATCCATCCCCACCTGTCCATGCTTCAACTGACACTGTGAGTGATAGGATTTTGATTCCTCATAGATGTGCTGCCAGCCCTGCAGAAGGCCAGGACACCTACTACTAGGAAAAACAACTTATCCAAATGGAAGAGATTTTATATTTGGTGTCTTTCTCATAACCTGGACCCACTTACTATGGATGTTCCTTTGGTTCTCTCTGATTTGTGTGAGTTGCACAATGCTGGTTTGGCCTGTTCTGCTTTTAAGGCCCACTTATCAGCTATATCTGATTGTCTGCCTTTTCCTCCTCCTTTGGCTTCTAGATTTGAGGTGAAACAATTTCTTAAAGGTGTCCTTAATATTAGACCTCCCAGAAAGCGTGTTCCTTCTCCCTGGGATCTTAATTATGTTTTGGAAAAATTGACTCAGGCTCCTTTTGAGCCTTCTGTTTCAGCTTCCTTGCAACATTGTTCCTGGAAGCCTGTTCTTTCGTTAATTCTTACTTCTGACAGATGGGTGTCTGAGTTGCAGCCCCTTATGGCTTGTCCTCCTTTTTTTATCTTTCTTGAGGACAGGGTGTCCTTGCGCACTAACTTTCCTTTACGCCTAAGGGGGTTATGATCTATCACTTAATCAGTCTATTCATCTGCCTCATTTTTTCCCCTTGCTGCAATCTGACAGTGAGAGGGTGCTGCATACTTTGGATGTACATAGGCAACTCAGGGCATATTTAGATAAGACTAAAGCTGTTAGAAAATCTGATCAGTTATTTGTTTCTTTTCAGATATGTAGTGGTGCTGATGGTATCTCCTGTAGTGTGCCCAGCTAGCCCTTTCTTTTCCTGCACACCTGTTAACTTCGAGGCAGCTAGTACAACAATTCCACAACTGCAGCTATCCTCACCTGCTAAAAAGAAGTATCCATGGTGCCCTTTCTTGTCCAGCACACCCAGCTAACTTCAGACAGCTCCTACCACAATTTCAACATCATGGCCATCCTTAGCTGATCAAAAGAAGCATCCACGGTGCCCTTTCTTTTCCTGCACACCTGTTAACTTCTAGGCAGCTAGTACAGCAATTTCACAGCTGTGGTCATCCTTACCTGCTTAAAAGAAGCATCCATGTTGCCTTTTCTTGTCCAGCATACCAGTAACTTCAGACAGCTCCTACCACAATTTCAACCTCGCGGACATCCTTACCTGATCAAAGGAAGCATCCACCGTGTATGTTGCTTGTCATTTGCCTCTTTGTTGTCTGCACACTTTTACTACAACTTGCCAGTAGTGCACACTACTGGAACCCCAACCCCGGTGCTTCCCTTTTAGTGCTTAATTACTACTTTGGTCTCCTAGCTTTCCTTAGCCCTTTCTCCTTAGAGAATGCCTTTATGTTTTACTACCCTTCTCAATCGTTGGTATATAGATATATTTTTTGTTATAAAATTCTCTGTTTTGCTGGAGTACCTGTGCGGTTCCTTGACATGACAAAGTAAGTTATTGTTTCTGACTGTGTAGTTGACCTTTGCCCAGGGTTGTTTTGTTGGTTCTCTCCTACATTGTTCATTTTCCATGCTTGCTGTTGTGTTTCCATTTTTCACTTAAATCATTCTTGTATGTAGTCCTGTCCATCATTCCATTACACTACCCTAACACCCGTAACAGTTTTGCTCTGCTCCTATTCTCTGTTGGTGAATCTAGTCCGGGCTCTTCTGAAACATAACCAATCACAAGCAAACAAAGCTGTTAAATGACTCTACATTAAATGGTGCCTGATGACATCTTCTGTAGTGTGCTCACCTAGTAAGTTTGTTTTATGGTTGTATGAAGATTTTAAACTTGCTACTACCTATGGTATTATGAAGCTATCTGTGTCACTATATAGGTTCATAGGTGTTTACTAGGCTAACGACCACAAGTTCCTTTTTAAGCCTAGCCATGCATCTCAAATCTCTGACAAGTTCTGATACCCCTGATAAGTGTAAGCATGGGCCTGGGAGATGAACCATTTACAGGATACCTGTGTCCATTAGAGACATAGGTGCCAAACCAGGAATTAATTTTCAGTTTCCCATCCAATTGTCCAAGTTGCATTTGAATTGAGTTAGGGAGGAACTCTGCTTCACACGGATGGGGGAGCCTGTTCCATAGATGGGGTAGTGTCTGGGATACATACCTATCTGTTCAGCAGGTCCTACTTATATCACAGACAAGGTTTAAGTCTTTAGAATGGGTAATTTTTGTGCTGTTTGTTTTGTGGATATGCAGGAAGTTCATCAGAGTGGGGCCTGACAATGCCCTGTATGGCAGGCGTAGATCACCAGTCAAAAGGGTGTAGGAGACAAAATACAGGGATAGGGCCTTGAGGCAGTCTGCATATAACATTTTACTTATGCCCTGTATTCTTTTAATGAGGAACCTCTGTGGATGTTGCAATTGTTGGATATGCCTGGTTAGGTAAATACCAGCATTTTACTCAATGATAGGTCTGATGAATGCCGAATATAGTGGAACAATGACTTCCTTGGACTTTGATGCCATACCTTTGTTTAAAAGTTGCACAACATAGAATGATTTCCTCAGCACTGTAGACACATGATGGTCAGAGGCTAGATTGCTATCTACATGTGTCCCTAAGTCCCTGACTACTGGGTAAACTCTAAGGGGTGTGTTTTCAATATGATAGTTACCAGGGATGAATGACTTCCCAAAGGATACTATTATGCATTTCTTGGCATTTAGTTTTAGTCCATGGCTCTGACACCAGTTGTTTGTCTGTGTCAGCCCCTCCTGGAGAACATTTGTGTCAGTGTGAGATTCAATGATAGCTCCTAATTTGCTATCATCTGCAAATTTACTCAGCCAGAGACAACTGACATTGGTCTTGATTTCTGAGAAGTAAATGCCAAAAAGGAGTGGTCCAAGGACTGATCCCTGAGGGACTCTAATTGTGAGGCCTGTTTGTAGAGGTGGACTGCCCAATTTTAACTTCCTGGGTCCTGTCTGTGAGCCAGTTGGCTATCCACCGGGTGACATACAGGTTTGGACGTAACTTCTTGAATTTGTCAACAATGCCCAAGTGGGGTATTGTGCCAAATGCCTTGACCAGGTCAAGGTAGGCAGTGTGAACAATTTTGATCTCATCCATTGCTTTGGTGACCTACTCAAAGAAGTCCACCAGGTTGAGTAGGTATGATCTGTCCTTGACAGACCCAAACTGGGTTGGTTCCAGTGCCTGGAGGTTTGCTATATTTTTGTTGATCATCTCCTTGATAATTATTTCCATGGTTTTATATATAAGACTAGTGAGACTTATGGATCTGTAGTTTTCAGGGTCTGTAAATGGCCCACCTTGGTGCAGAGGGATACCTGCTGCCTTTCTCTATTCATGAGGCACAAAGCCAGTTTTGAGACTACAGTTAAATAGTAATTCCAGAGGCCCTGATAGGTCATATTTCTTGCTATATAGAAGGTATCCTGGGACCTGGCAATCTGGCCCCATTGGTGCAGTGTTCTTGGTCTTAGAGACAGCATTAAGAACCTGTTCTCTAGTTATAGTAGGGGGAAGTTGTATTTGAGGGAAGATTGAGGGGGAAAGAGGAGGAAAGTTGGAGCTGAATTTATCAGCCAAGAGGTTTATCTTCTGGCTCAGTCTAGGTGGCTCCATTTACAATGAGCTCTGGACACAATTGTGTATTGCCTTTGAGGTTGCAGACATAGTTAAAGAATGCTTTGTGGTTGTTCTTGGCCTGGAAAGCCAGACTTACCTCAAATTTGGCTTTGGTAGACTTTATTTGTCCTCTGCATTGTTTGTTTAGCTTGATGAGAGTGCTTTTATCCTACTGGGTGCTGCACCTCCTAATTTTTTGCCATGATTTTCTTCCTCCTGTTATACAGCCTATTGATTTTGTGATACCACCAGGGTGGCTTGTTTTTTGAGTTAGTTCTGTACTTCCTTCTGGTGGGTACAGCTGCCTCTATGCAGCTATTAACATGCTTGTATGGGGTTTCTGTGAACAGTTCTGCATAGGCAGCGGTGTTCTCAGGGTTTATGGGGTCTTGAAATTTTGCCAGGTTCCCAATAGCAGGAGGTTAGCCTTAGAATAGTTCCTGAATATTCCAGGTTTAGCTGGGTGTCCAGGTTTTATTTTTACTTCATAGGAGACCATTTTGTGGTCTGACCTTACCAGGGAAGGAATTAAAGTAGGGGGTGTGCAGCAGTCTCCCATAATTAATGAGGACCAGATCCAGTATAGCTGTACCCCGGTTGGTACATTGACTATCTGGTCAAGTGAGTTTGTGTTTACAAAATCAAGGCATCTGTGTGCATTTACGTTTGGTATCATACAGGATTCCCAGTTAATAGTGGGGTAATTAAAGTCACCCATGAATATGGTATTGGGTTGGATGATTAGTGTTTCTAATACATTTAAATACATAGTATGGGTTTCCTGGGTCATAGAGGGGGACCTTTAGTTTGTAAGGAAGTGGTATTGGTTTTACCTATGGTGATTTGAACATGGAGCAACTCAAGTGCATTGTCCTGTTTGACCAGCTTTGAAATATATTTATTTTTTATATAGAGACACCTCCACCTTTAGTTCCTGCCTGTGAAGTAGCTGGCCTAAATGTGTGGAATGCATTATAACCTTGCACTGTTGGTGTGCTCTCCACTGCTTTAAACCATCTCATTGACCACACGGACATCAGCATTCTTTAGGGTAAAGAGATCTTCTAGGGAGTAGAGTTTTTTGTTTAGACTCCTAGCATTGAGCAGCAATACCTTTAGATTTCTTGGTTTTGATTTGCTATGTTGGAAGCACTTTCAGTTTGGCATTACCTAAAAAAGTCACTATGGGAGAAGGCAATGTTTTAGCTAATATTCAAAAGCCTAGAGGGAAGAGGGGCAGGCCATCCATAGCAAAGCAGCATGGTCTGTTGGCCATCTCCTTCCAAGCTAACAAATATTGCACCACCTTAGAATGACACCAGAAACTAAGCCAGTTATTAAAGACAATCATCTTTTGTTCATACTGTGGCTTCATCCTTGAAGAAGGTAAAATGCTGCTCAATGCTAGGCTCATACCAGCCTGAGACACATATTCCGAGAGCTCCATGATGTCACTCTTCATATAGTCTAAAGAGGTACGTCTCAAGTCATTTACTCCCACATAGACTATGACTGAGTCATATTGGTAATTGTGGTCCATTGACCTGAGTTCATGTGTAATGTGGTGGATCCCAGCCCCTGATAAGCAACTGACTGTAACTTTCTCCTTACTCAGCCTGGTGAGATGGACATCAGTGTGTCTGACAATGGAATCTCCAATGACTAGAATTTTGGATTGTGTGGTGGCTTGCCTTATGGGCTTAGAGGCAGAGGCTCCATGAGATGTAGCTCTATGTGTTGATGTGAGTGTTATTTTGAAAGAGTGCATTTGGGGCTGCTGAGGGTATTTTTTATGTGTACTTCATCTAGGAGGTCTTTGTGGTTTAGGAAGGTTACATGTAAGTGCTTCAGCATATGCGAGTCTATATGTCTGCTTTGAATTTTGCGTGATGGGTGTAGTGTGTGTACTACTGACAATGTTATTGACATTAGGAGTTCTTTTATGTGACAGCTTTGCCTCTAGTGACATTGCGTAAATACATCTCTCACATACAATATGACATGTATAGCGATGTGTTTTTTTATCAGTTTACACTGACCATGTTTGTTTTTCAGCCCTACATGTGTTCTACTGTTGGTGGCTATAATGTTGTGGTTTTCTGATATTCGCTGTTACTGTTGTGCTTTACGCATTTTAATCTCTCACTCATAGACTGTAACTGCATATAATTTTTGGATCCTGTTCACAAATTCTGTGCTTCCTAAAGTCATGCGGCATCGGATGGACATGCACTGTGCCCTTTATTGTCCTGCACACCAGTTAACTTCAGACAGCTCGTACCGCAATTTCAATATCACAGTTATCCTTACCTGATCAAAGGAAGAATCCACAGTGTATGTTGCTCGTTTTTGCCTTTGTTGTCTGCACACTTGTACTACAACTTGCTGGGAATGCACACTACTGGAACCCCCATCCCTCCTCGGTACTTCCCTCATAGTGCTTAATTATTTTGGCCTCCTAGCTTTCCTTAGACTTTCCCCTTAGAGATTGTCTTTATGTTTTAATCTCCTTCTCAATCATTGGTATATAGATATATTTTTTATTATAAAGTTGTCTGTTTTGCTGGAGTGCCTGTATTGTTAGCTTCTCCGTTCCTTGACACGACAAAGTGATTGATTGTTCCTGACTGTGTAGTCAACCTTGGCTCAGGGTTGTTTTGTTGATTCTCCCCTATATTCATTTTCCATGCTTACTGTTGTGTTTCCATTGTTCACGTAAATCATTCTTGTATGTAGTCCTGTCCATCATTGCATTACACTACTCTTGACACCCGTAATGGTTTTGCTGTGCTCTTTTCTCTGTTGGTGAATCTAGTCCTGCCCCTTCTGAAACATTACCATCACAACCAAGCAAAGCTATTAAATGACTCTACACTAAACAGTGCCATTTTGAAATATATTAAGTCCAGATATGTAGTGGTGCTGATGGCCTCTCCTGCAGTGTGCTCACCTAGTAAGTTTGTTTGTCTTATAGTTGTATGAAGATATTAAACTTGCTACTATCTATGGTTTCATGAAGCTATTTGTGTCACTACATAACATGTATATGGACCTGTGTTATATCAGTTTACATTGACTATGTTTGTTTTTCAACCCTACAGGTGTTCTTCTGCTGGTGGCTATAATATTATACTTCATTATTATTTTTATTTATTTGTTTTATTATTTTGGTCTCCTAGCTTTCCTTAGCTCTTTCCCCTTAGAGATTGCCCTTATGTTTTAATCTCCTCAATCATTGGTATATGGATATATTTTTTGTTATAAAGTTTTCTGTTTTGCTGGAGTAGCTGTGTTGTTATCTTCTCCATTCCTTGACATGACAAAGTAAATGATTGTTCCTGATTGTGTAGTTGACCTTAGCTCAGCCTGCTCTGTTCACCTTAGCTACGCTTGAGCTCACTTCACACCCCTACCCTCCCCATTTTTCCCACCTGCCCTCACTACTCCCACATTTACCTCTAAGTAGTCATACCCTTCTCTCTAAACCAACCAGTCATAATCTATTATACCCGTCCCCTACTGTAGCAATAACTATCCAATCACATCTTACCTCCCACTGTTAACCTCTACCTAAGTCACACTTACCCAAGCCAATCTCTCCCCTTCCCTTATACACTATTCCTATTCCTCCATAATTCACTCCCATCTACAAAATTACCTACTCTAGCTAACTACACATTCAAACACCTAAAACCTAAATTCCTTTCTCACCTCCTTTCCTACATTCCCCCTGAAAGTATATCACTACATAATCAAGATACACTATGTTACAATCAGACCAACACCCATCACTAAAAATTCTAGCTCTTCACCCAGTTAACTTACTCACACTAACCTTCCTAAGCCTCCTAACATACTTCCACATCCCCAGCAATAATCAACACCCCTACTACTCCACAACTACTATTCCACATCTCAACCCCCCCCTTAACAACCTCTACATTGCACCCAGTCTCCACAACACTACCTACAGAGGCTACTTTCCACTCAAATACCACAAAACCATTTCTAAAGCTAAAGCTATCCCTTCAAACAACAAACTACTACATAAACATATAAAAACTATACTCAGCATATTATCAAAACTACAGCTCAGTGGTGATATCCACCCTAACCCTGGCCCCCAAATCAATCAAAATATAATGTCTACGCACTCCCCACATACCCCCCCCAATCATCCCCTCTCACCCCAAAGGACACGGTCTTCTGTTTAATAACATCAATCTCAGAAGTATAGTAAATAAAGTTAATGATCTCCATGCTCTGCTAGATTCATACTCCCCTGACATTACCATTCTGACTGAAACCTGTCTCAAACCACATATCACAAACATTAAAATCCTACCCCCTGGATACAACCTATACCAATTTCACCATCAAATTAAACTGAAAGGTGGGATAGCCATAATGTTCAAACAAATCTTCGCACTAGAACTCATTAACACTACTCTTCCTTCATTCAACAATACTGAAATACTTCTCACTAAACTAAACATTAATAAAAATAAAACCTTGATCATAGTAGCCATCTATATCCTTCCAGGAGAAAATTCAACTACAGTTGAAGATTTTCTCCACTGGCTATCCTCATCCTACCATCAAGAAATCATCATAATGGGAGACCTTAAAAGTGATTCGTCCACCTATGACACCAGTAACCCCTCTAACTTTATAAACCTACATGGCTTCTTCCAGCTCATACAAAATCCCACCAGAATAGATAAAACATCTAACAGACACTCAATTCCAGGCTGGACCCTAACTAACAAATCTCCCTCATCATTCTAAACGGGATGTCTCCCCAACAGCATCAGTGACCACCTGCCCACTTATTTGCTTATACATAATCTCAGTCCACAATCAGTCTACCAACTAATCTGTAATAAAAAGAAAATCAATACCCAAACATTTCATTCCCTACTCCAACAAATAAATTGGTCTCCCCTAAAAACCCTACCATTGGATGCTGCTCTACAACACTTTAACACTATCTTCCTGGACATCTTAAACAACTTAGCCCCTTCTAGAACTGCCAGAATAAAAATGCACCATTCACCATGGCTAACAAATAGTACCAAAGATCTCCTAATACAAATGGATAAGGCATGGGTATATTGGTTAAGCAATAGAGGCTAGGACAACCTACAATTTTACAAACAGCTTAGAAATAAACCTAAATCTCAAATAAAAGCAGATAAAAAAACATACTACACCACTGCACAACAAAGGCACCAAAACAACCCCCAAAAATTCTGGTTCACCATAAACAGACTCCTTCAACCTGGCAATACTACCACCCCTACACCCACCACATCCCCTCTCAGAGGATAACATTGCAACATAGTTCAATTCCTTCTTCATAAACTCAATACACTTCTTATCAAATACAACCAAAGTACCTCACCCTAGATCCCAACCATCAATTGTTATCTCAAAAACACCTTCTCCTTAAAACCTGTTTCAACTCACACCATAAACAAACTTCTTAAAAAACTCAATCCCACCAGCCTTGCCACAGACAATGTGCCATCAGAATTCCTCAAAATTGCTGCAGAAGCCATCACATACCCCATATCCATCCTTATTAACTGCTCTGTCACTGAAAACTATGTCCCCCTTTCTCTGGAAAATCTCCTACATGACTCCCCTTTCATAAAGGTGGTAACTTCACAGAGCTCACAAACTACAGACCCATCGCTATCCTTTCACCCCTCTCTAAAATACTTGAGAAATGCATCCACACCCAACTCCTAAACCACCTTCTATTGAACAACCTCCTCTCTCACACTCAACATGGTTTTTGCCCCCACCCTAGCATTACAACCGCCCCCCTCAGTTTTACCAGTACAGTAAACCACCACAGAAATCATAACATACTTGTCTCTGCTATCCTTCTAGACGTCTCCAAGGCCTTTGACACAGTTTCACACCAGAAACTACTGTCAGAGCTAGCCACCTTAAACCTTAGCCACTCCTCCCTAGCATGGTTCCATGGTTACCTAACCAAACAGCAACAAGCTGTTAGGTGGAAACAGGAGCTTTCATCTCTACTCCCTTTTAATATTGGAGTCCCACAAGGTTCCATACTAGTCCCCCTGCACTTCAATATATTCACTAACCAATTGCACAAATCCACCCCTTTCACCTCAGTTATTCAATACACAGATGACTCTACCCTCGTATGTAATGCACCCTCCCTCACACAGTTAGATGACATCACACAACAATCCTTTCTAGAAGTAGAATCTTGGCTAAACAAAGCTAACCTTATATTGAACCCAAACAAGACCAAGCTGATGCTTTTTCTCCCCACCAAATCAACCATGCCTCCAACATCTTTTCACATACATTCCACTAATAACACAATCATAAACACCACCTCACAAACCAAGCTACTAGGTATTAGTATTGATAACTGAAATTTGACATTCACCTATCTCAATCCATTAAAAAACTCACATCAAACTTGGCTCTCTCTACCGCATTAAGCCTTTTCTTACAAACCAAGCCAGATTAGACATCACCAGAACTCACCTCCTATCCACTCTTCTCTGTGCCTCCCCCATCCTTACCACACTTAGCAAAACTGAACTTTCCAAACTCGAATCCTGCTATAACAGTATAGCCAAGTTTGCCACTAACTCCCCACACAGGTCCCACCATTACTCCTTCCTACAACAATTAAAATGGTTAGAACTCCCCCAACACCTGACCTATATCCAACTCATTATCACCCACCACTTAATATATCAGACAGAATCCCAGCCTTGCAACAATTACTCCAACCATATACTAATACTCATCAACTACAATCTACACAAACCCTCCTATGAGTTTCCAAAAGCAACAAGGCTGGGGATGCCCTCTACTCTCACCATATTTCTAAAATCTGGAACACAATTCCCCAACATATTTTAAACATCACAAATCCAACCCAGTTCTAGAAACAGCTAAATGGCTACTTATATAGCAACTGGATCTGCTCCTGCATCAACCCAGACTAATCCCTTCACTGTATGTCTTATTCCCCAACCTGTATTCTCCCCCCAAAAACAGTAGCTACCTGTGAACCCCTACTTATATGCCTGATGTCTCTCCTTCTTCTCACCCCCTCTCCTCTTTCTCTATCTATACTAACCTGACCAAAAAGCTAAACTTACCCTCAAATGCCTTCTATGTTAAAATTAAAAAAAACTCCTTGAACAGTGCTTATGATAGTATTACTTGATCCTCTAATGTTGATGAGATGCCTATGATGCCAATGTACATTTGTACTTGCCTTGTTATATCAATGTATTTGTTCCTTTTATATCAATGCCAATGTAAATTGTACTTCTGAAGCTTTTCTTCCCGAGCCTCCGCTGAAAATGGGCTTGTACCCAGACGGACTATCCCAGTAAACAAATGTAAAATAAATAACTAAATAAAATTAATTCTTGCATTTCTAAGGCTATTTCCTTTTGTTACACTTTTTATGGCAAGAGCCTTCCTTCTTCAGTTAAGGCTCATTCTACTAGATCTGTGGCTTCTTCTGATGCTTTTTTCAAGGGCTTAAGTACTAATTCTATTCTTGAAGCAGCTACTTGGACTTCTGTGAGTACATTTACCAAGCACTGCAAGTTGGATGGTATCTCTAGAGCTAGGGCTGGTTTTGCTAGTGCTGTTCTTCATTGCATTTTAGGGGTCTCTACTGCTCCTTCCCCTCCCAAGTTTCCTCTTGAGCTCCAGCATGTTAAGAATACTGCAGCAGTGAATGTAAGGACATAGTACAGTTGTGTAAAATCTTACCATAATGGTAGATGTCCTTGGCTTCACTGCTGCAGTATTTGCTCCCTCTCTCCTTCCCCCTAGTCCTTTGCCTTCCTAAATGTACAGATTACCTCTTGGGTTCCTGCTGTTCCTACTGAGGCAGTCAGTTCTGATTATGGTATGCCTGAACTTCACCTTTATGCCTTACATTATGCAAGGAGTGTTTGGGTGACATTCGGCATACCTTAAAACAACAGCAGTCTTTGGTAGACTGGCCGGACATTGGGCTTACATGGCAAGGAATCCCATATGCTAAGAATACTGCAACAGTGAAGGCAATGACATCTACCATTATGGTAAGATTTTACACAACTGTACTTTCTGTAGAATTCTGTTGGAATACAGAACTATATCAGGTGTCTTATGTTTATATATTTCTTAACAAATCTCCTGATGTGGCAGACATCTCTGAGTTTGGAACTTCAGAAGTTCAGCTCTTAGAGTTAAGTTTGTTCAAATCCACAAATGGAATTCTTCTGCTTCAAGGAAACTTGACAGAAATCCGGCAGCTTTGAATACAGAAATTCACTTTATGCCACACTGCAAGTGGATTAATTGAAATATCTGAGAAGGTTCAGAGTGGAGTACTTTTGCATGTTGATGAAAAAAAAATGAAGGCTTTTTTATTTTTCTTGATAAGTTAAAAAGGCAAAATTGTAGCACTTGCAATATAAATTCATGAGTTATTGAAAACACAAAAATAATTTACTGTTTATTAGAGATGTGCACAGAGACTGTAGAAGGCCATTTTATTGAACTGAAAAACAGCTAAATACCATAAATTTTGTAAGTTGCATGATTGTGTACTAAGAGACAAAAGATTTTTGTAGTATAGGAAATAAAGAAATGAATCAAACTTTTAAGAAAAACAGGCCTGATAATATCAAAAGCTGTGGTTCTGTGCAGAACAAATGAAATTACTAATGTCAGTTAAAATCATTAAGTGAGAAAATGAGTATATGTAACACAACATGAGCTTTGACCTCCAAGAAGTAAATACCAAAGAGGAATGGCCCAAGGACTGAACCCTGGGTAATACCATTAGTAACAGGTCTGACTGTAAGCTCCGTGAAATTTCTAACAAACCTTGCTAGCAGTCAGGAATTTGACACTTCAGTAATGCACTGCCAGATTAATAAGTTAAACTAATGTTTTGTTATCATAGCTAGTAAATCAAATGACACTTTCTATGACTGTAGCATATATTTAATGGCTTTTAGTGAACTGCATCTTTGATTTCTTTGAAAGAGTAATGACAAAGCTATGTAGAGTATTTCCACTCCATGTTCCAAACTAAAGGTGAGGTTATATATCACTTAATTTATGATCATGGTATGTTAGCAGTTGCCAATGTTAATGTTTCAACAGGTAGCACATTCACCTTTGATGCTGGAAGATAAGGCTGTGAGTTCAGATGTTTTTATTCATTCTTCCATTACTGACACTGTAAGTGCAGTGTAACAGTAGTCTGTACTCTTCTTTGTGCTATCCATTGAATAAGAAGTTAAACTGACATTCCCACCTACTTGCGGTGGTGATAGTTCAGGTGGCTGTAAAAGGTTACATGAAATTATCAGAAAGAGTAGGGAAATTTCATCTATGTGTTGGCCAAATTTCTTCTAGTCAGTATAAAATCCACCTCAGCTCTCACCTGAAAAGAGGCTACTAGCCTAGTGGGACTAACTCAGTCAGCAAATTATAAATAAATAATAGGTTTGGCGGTACTTGATATTCTTTGTTGGAAGTTTTTGATTTTTTTCAATGGTGATATGACTGTGGAGCTTGTATGTTTAAGAAAGGAAAATGGGGCAAAGATTGATAGGTGTAAAAACATGTTTCGGTAATGTCCAAGTGTTTCCATGAAACTGTATTTATTTCATTTGTTTAATATTTTTTACTGGCAAAGTCCAACTGGGACAGAGCCCATTTTCAGCAGAGGTCCAGAAAGAAACACTCCAGATACATTTCCTTGGAATGTGGGAGGAAACCCATGGGAAATGCATGGAGGACATGCAGACTTTGCACAGAAGGCATCCCAGCCAAGAATCAAACCAGAGAACCTCTTTACTGTGAGGCGAAAATGCTAACCACTGCACCACTGTGCCGCCCATTGAAAAATCCAGTCTTGATCAGTTAGTTTCCCCTGTAAGCATTTTGATAATCTGGTCATTCATCTCACAACATAAATGTTTAAGAATACTCCATTACAGGGACTCAGTCTTTTTCCAGCTCAACTGTTAGTGGACAGATGTCTGAAAAGCAGATTATCCAATTCAAATGCAATGCCAATGTCTGAAAATTAGCACTCGTTAAAGGAAATGCTGGAACAAAATCAACAGAGGCAGAAATACTACTATAATAGAAACTGAAGAAGGTTACCAGATTTATGGACTGGAGACAATGTAGGAATGTGAAAGCCAGTGGAAAGTTTGCAGCCTGAAATTGAACTTGTTGGTAAAGCAGCTGAATTAAGAACCCACATAGTTCAGTACTGTAAGATATAGGTAAGAAATCAAAAGACAGTTGTGCAGTACAAATATGCAAAAGTCAAACATTTCAAGAAGAAGATAAACTAGAAGTGCCACAATCACTTCTATCATAAGAAAATAGAGACTGCAAACACTGTGATAGTGTAGAACTGCAGGGATAGACTTCCCAATATGTACAGCAAGAAATGTCATGAAAACGAGTAGAAGTCCAGTGTAGACAGTCATGTTAAATTATCCAGTTATGCTTGACTGATAAAGAAACCAGACACACAGGATCTCTTCCAGATTGAAAAAATGATTCTAGGAACCAAGATGTTTCATTATTAAAAAATGTTTGTTTGATGTATAGAAAAATTCTGTATTTATGTAAATGTTACATGACATGCATAGGATAGTGTTAAGACTAATTTTATCAATAATCAATCTAATGATAATTCATGGTGTGTGTGTGTGTGTATATATTCTTATTGCTTTTATAAAGTGGGTATCATATATAAGAATACAGACCTCAGTAATACTATACCACACCTCTTTTATTTGCATTTTTTTATTAAGGTATTCTTCCTGCCATAACAGAAGCATATTAATTTGGACACTCTCTTAGCCAGCTGGGCAGAATTTTCCAAAGTTTTGGGGCTACCACTAAAATGACACAAATCACAAATTAATTCATTTGAATACCAGGAACATCAAACAATAAGAAGAATGAAGAACTTTAGCAGTTGAGGTGGTTTCAAAAGTTCATGCAAATAAGCAGGTGCCAGGTTATGTAATACCTTATAAAGTAGAACCAAAACCTTGAGCATAATATGAAATCAAATTTGCAGTCAATGCAAAAATGGTAGAGCTTGTGAAATTGACTTGGGATCGTACAGGGATAAAGCTTTAACTATGACCCAGGCAATCTTTGTTTGCGAAGCAGCTCAGGTGACTGACAGGAAGACAGGGGAGTGTGGGTAGCATTTATCCTGGAGGGGAAGTTGGTGTTTTTCCAGATGGCTGTTTCTACTGATCTGGTGGTGTGTGGGAGGGATCGGATGGAGCACTGAAAGAAGAAGTTAGCCAGGAGGGATGTGCTCTGTATCTGCCCAGCCTGGTATTGGCAGGTCCTGCCCTCATGTGCTGAACAGTGAAAATGCCTAACCATGGTGGGAGCATAGGCAACTCTCATGGTGACACAGGTGGGCACATCACTACTAGGAGATGGGGATAGGTCACATAAATACAAATACTATCAAAATGCCTGTGTATAGTATGACAGTTTCCTCACAAGACTCCTCCTTGAGTGGATCTGGAGGCTGAGGTCCCACTGTCAAGGGAACAGGACCAATGTGCTATTGGGGAGGTCTGAAGGTTACAGGTTAGGAAGCAAAGAAGAATGAACATGTGAAATTAAAGTTTAATATATAGTTTTAGTTAACCCAGCAGTAGAATTATTTACCAAGTCACCCTGATAGTTTACTAGAGGAGTGACACAAGTAGAATGAATTGCTATAGTTAAGTCATAATGAAACAGGAGTATGAAGTATAGTACCAATTTTCTTTTTTTTTTTCATTTTCTTTTACTAGGTAGGTGAACTGGAGCACTGACGCCCATTTTCAGTCATGACCTGGTTACATAAACTCAGATCAGTGCAACAGCATGACAATACAGCTGGTAAAAATGATAAAAAAGGATGTTACATAATGACACTCAGGTAGACAATGCAGTACCAAGAACTATGAAAACAACAGAAAGTTCAACAATTAGCATAATTAAATAGATTGCTGTGATACAATGTGTTAATATAAGGATTGTTCAGTGAGGAAGTATTTGAGGTTGAACATAAATTGGAAGCCCAGTACAGGAGGATAAAAAGAGGAAGAGAAAGAAAGGACCCAGCAATATATACAGCAGCACAAGGCACTTCCTTTATGGCACTTTCTTACATAAGTATTTGTACAGCTAATGACAGCAAGCTCAGATGATATGAAGGTGAATATCATAGGATCAGTGAGGCAGTATAGGAAGATGCCAAGTAGACTGAGGTGTATGGTATGTAGGTTATGGACTGAATGCATTTGCAGGTAGTATCTGCACTGTTATGAGAAGGTGTGAAAAGTAGGGAGAAGACATAAGATGTTAAGAAGAGAGTTCCGGATGGAAGGGCCTAAATAAGAAAAATCCTCGGGAGCTCAGATCAGAGAATGTATGGGAGTAACAAGGGTAGGAGCAGAGTGGTCAGTGGATCTGACAGACCTGGAAAATTCTTTAACAGTGATTAGGTGATGCAAGGCCTTGCATTACTTCATGAGAAGAAATTTACAAATAAGAATGTAAATGAGAAAAATGTTTCTGGGAATTAAGGGAAGTAATTCTGTCTGCTGTACTGCAATGCAGTCACAAGCTTTCTGATGTCACCTACAATGAAATGAGAGATGTGATTTTTATATTGCTAGTAGTTCCAGAGTATTTTGGATGGGGATGGAGCCAGTGATGGAAAGCAGTATTCTAGAATAGATAGGAGTACTCCTTTGCAAATGTCTGCCCAACTGTGTTTGGAAAAGAAAATAGAGATATTGCATCTATAGAAAAAGGAGTTGACTGCATTACTAAGACAGTAGATGTTTTTGGATATGGTCAGTGAATGGGGTACTAACCAGATGCCAAGTGGTTTTTTTTTAGATTTAGAAGTTTTAAGGGTGGCAAGTGAAGCTTCTTATTTTTCTTTTATTTTGTGTATTGTTTTTGCCACTGTGTATGCTGATCATCAAGTCTCTCCAGTCAGCCAGACTGATTTGTTCCCCTTCCTAGGCATTCCCAAGTAAGAATGAGACTGGCTGGGGTAGTCCATCATACATGTACCCTCTGTTGTGGTCTGTGCACTCACTGACATCTTGGCAATTAAGACATATTTGGTATATCCTAACCCCTCCCCTATGCAGAGAACAAGTCACTCATATCACAGCTGGAGCCACTATGTCCTCACCACGTGAATGCATGTTCCCATGCACCTGTAATGAGGGAGACCGTAATTGTGTCTTGTGGCTGAACACCTACTGCTGGGCCATTCTTGGCACTGCTACTCCTCATCTGAGGAGTGGTAACACTGGGCAGTCCCAACCTGTCCCCTCCCCTCTCCCCAAGGCTGGGCATGTCCATCCTCCACATGCCAACTCCAGCAGACTCCTTATCCACTAATCAAACTGAGGTCAGCAGAGCCATACAGAGGGCTTTATCCCTATATACCAACAGAGCTGGCTAGCCCAGTAAAGGTCCACATGAAAAAAGGTCCACAAAATGAACTGGCACCTCACCTAAGTGTCATGTTTAATCATAGCCTCACCTCAGATTTCATGCCCACTGAGTGGTGCACAGCTACAGTTATCCCACTCCACAAGCAGGGATCCACCTTGTATCCCGGGAACTACCATACCATCAGTCTGACGAGCCTGATCTGCAAGGGCATGGAAAGCATTATCATGGAGCTTACCTTCAAACACTGGACTCCACCCAGTTTGGGTTTGTGAAGGGCCGATCATGTCTCCTGAACCTGACTGACTTTTTGGAATCAGTCTCCAGAGCTGTGGACAAGGGTAAAGCAGTCCACACAGCCTATCTGGACCTCGCCAAGGCCTTCGACACCATCCCCCACTCTGGAATCATAGATAAACTTACTAAACTGGGCATAAATCCCTATGTCACTCGATGGGTTGCCAACTGGCTTACTGCTAGAACCAAGACTGTAAAAGTAGCCAACTCCAAATCCAGCTCCAGACAAGTGGAGTACCTCAGGGTTCAGTCCTGGGACCACTCTTGTTTGACATCTACTTCTCTGAAGTACAGACCAACACTAAGGGACTCTGGCTAACAAAGTTTGCAGATGACTGCAAACTGGGAGCCATGATTGAATCCCAAAATGATGTGGATATTCTACAAAAGGGCCTTACAGAAACAGATGCTTGCTGCCAGAGCCATGGGCTCAAGCTTAATGCCAAGAAATGTATAGTTATCCCCTTTGGGAAAAAAACATGTACCCATTAATTACCACATAGGTGGCAGTACACTAAACACTGAAAGTGTGATGAGAGACTTGGGGACACAGGTGGACAGTGGTCTCACCTTTGATAACCACATCGTCACAACAGTCTGGAAATCCTTCTCTGTGGCACACCTCATCACTAAGGGATTTTCATCCAGAAAAAAGGAGGTCATTGTCCCACTGTACTCATCCCTCACTAGACCCATTATAGAGTATAACACCCCATTTGGTATGTATTTCACAAGACATCTGCAACAACAGGAAAGGCCGCAGAAATACCTCACTAAAAGAATCACAGGCCTAAAGCAGATGCCCTATGCTGATCGTCTAAAAAAACTCCAGCTATACTTTGTGGCATATCATCTACTCAGACGTGATCTCTGCTTAACATACAAGGCCATGTCAAACCCTGAGCTGTTGGACATGCTCCACTTAAATCCCAATCCCTCAGAGCCACATGCTCCAGGGATCTAAACCTTGTCATCACAATGAACAGAACATGCTGGAGGGATAGGTTCCTGACCCAGAGACTCCCCATACTCTGGAATAGACTGCCCATACATGTCAAGCAGAGTGCCTCCTTGGCCCTCTTCAAAAGGAACCTTGACGATCGGATAGGAAATTCACCCCGGGGATCATTTCAGTCGCCCTGCTAGACAGGGGTCCAGGGAAGTAGATATTGTGGGAAGAAACATCCAGGGAATTGTTATGGCTAGGCTTGTATAGGCCCTAGGGCTGATAGCCTAGTACCAACCTATGACCCTGTGAACTAGCAGGTGCTAAGAGACTTATGAAAATCAAACACCAGTGCACTGGTTTTGTTGAGGTTAATCACGAGAAGTGTTTGTGTGTATGCATAGCATAAATCATCTATAGTTGAGTTGAGGGAGTTACAAATAGTCTGAGCTGAGCTGTTAAATTCCCAGGTGACAATGTGATTAATGCACAGCAAAATATTATTGGTATTAATTGAAACAAGTAAGGAGTTGATGTAGATAAATAATAGTCTAAGGACTAGCCTTTGGGGAGCACCAGGTTGTATTAAATAGAGAAGTTACCAAGCATGAGCTGGCACAATTTTGAAGAATCTGCTATTCAAATGTTCTTCAAACCATTTAAGTAAGATGGAGTTAAGATCATAGAGATTTTTTTTATAAGAAGAATGTGATCTACAATGTGAAGACTTCAGACATGTCTATGACAATAGGTGCTGTAAGGCTAATGTTTATAGTGTTTGGGCAGTTCTGTTTGATATAAGTGGTCAAGGCTGTTTTTCAAGTAGATGATAATTCTCTCAGCTCTTGAGAAACCACACACGAGTTGAGTTGCCTTTACCTTTTCTGGCTTTGGATGGTTAGAATATTCTTTTATGATATAATAATGTAGGAAATATTGAAGAGTAGTGTTGCATATCATTTTTTTCATTTCACAGTAGAGGATCTTCCTTATGTTTTAGAGTATTTTATAATCTTGTGGGATATGTGTTGTTTTGGTAGAGAATATGGAGTAAAATAATCAGTGATCAGTGAAGCAGGAAGTGACATGAGGAATACAGATTTTTTTTGGCTAATTATTATAAAACCCATCAAAGCATGTTGACCAGAAAGAGGATTAGGGTGGGTTGGTGGCTGGTCTGTTTGGAAGAAGCCTTGCTCTGAGAGGGTGGAAAAAGAAAGAAAACATTTTTAGGTTCCCATTTAAGATTGAATTCACCAGTAGTGTCAGTGGTTCAACAGGTTGAACGCTTGTCATTGGTGCCTGAAGACCAAAAAGTCTGTGGGTTCTTTTCTCACTCTGGATGATTGTACTCCTGGCACTATTGTGCAGCATTAGGGATGTGTTGTTCTTTGGATAAGGCATCAAACTAATGTCCCATCTGTTTGAATCTGTGGTAGCTTAGGTGGCCATAAAAGATCCCACAGCACCTACTGAAAAGAGAGATGATTGAGTTTCCAAAAATGCGAACTTCAAAAAAAAAAAAAAAAAAAAAAAAAAACAACAAAAATCTACCTTTTTTTACATTTTGTAGGGGGGCAAGACCCCCTGCATATTATATATACCAACTCCGAGATCACACTACAGTTGGGAAAAGGGAAAATTCCTCAATCCTCACTGTACCGCAGTCTCCATTCAAAAGCTTCAAATTTTCAGAAACTTGATCATATTGTCTCAACAATATGAATTTCGAGTTTCTGAAAACTTAAGCTTCTAAAGGGGACCCGTTCTATGATATGCATCACTGAACTTTAAGAATACTAAAGACTGGTGATTCTAGGGGGGTCTATATTATATATTCGAAAACTAAAAAGTGTGAATGCTCTTTTATTGATCACTGAAAGCCGAAACCACTAAATATTGAAAACACGGAACAGCAAATGTGAAGTTGTTCCATCTCACCATTCATTCTTCACTGATGGGTTCGGAGCCGATCCTCGGCTCTGACATGGCCAACTAGCAAGCTCAAAGTTCTCCAGTAGCTCGAGACCCAACCCTTTATCCCACAATGCACTGCTGGAATTACCTCAGATCTAGTTTGCTGCGGCATGGATCTCTTGGTTTTCAGCGTTGCTCGAGACTGTTATTAGACGTTTTTAACTTTCAGCAAGTTTTATATTTCAATTTTATATCTTTTACTACTATATATATAATACTATCTAGTTAGCAGTTGTTTTTCTGTGTTCTCCCCTTTCCTCAGTAAATTCTTTGATTGCCTTCGGCCCTTTGGCCTTGGGCCCTTTCTTACAGTTGTTAGTTAGAGTTACCCTTTTGGGATTTTTGATACTGGATTGCCTTAATCCTGCTTATCTTTATATAGTTAAATAGTTGGTTACTAGTTGCCTTTTTGGGCTGTGTGTATTGTGTGAGTTAGATTTCCTCTTTAACTCTAAATATCTCATAGTTAAATAGTGTGTTTTCTTTACATTGGATATTGTGAAATGTCTGAAGAGAAGGAAAAACATCCAAAGTCTGGGTTTAAAAAATGCCCAGACTGCGGACAGAAGATGTCCGTCATGAATGCCCATGTGCAGTGTGTTTATTGTTTGGGTGAGGTGCACCTGCAAGAGTCATGCAGCATCTGTCACTCCTTTTCCATTAGAGTGCTTGCATAAAGGAAGAGGAAGTTAATTGATAGGGGTATTATCAAACACCCTTTTTCAGAGGCATTGTCTGACCAGGATGGGGCCAGCAAATCATCCAAATCTTCCTCTGAATCCAGGACTAAGAAATGAAAATGGATTGAATATTATGGCTCACCAATTGTCTAAGGCTTTTCTAAAAGGTTCTTTCCACATGAGGCCTCCAGTGAAGACACCTTACTCTCCCTGAAATTTGAATTTTATGTTATCTCACATCATTCTTCCTCCTTTTGAGCCTGCATCATCTTGTGAACTAAAATTTCTATCGTGGAAAACTATCTTCCTAGTAGCCATCACTTCAGCCCGCAGAGTGTCAGAGCTCCAAGCCCTATCCATCAAGCCTCCTTATATGGTCTTTCATGCTGACAGAGTATCTCTCAGGACAAATCCAACTTTCCTGCCTAAAGTATGTTCAGAGATTAACATCAAGTTATTGAGTTGCCTGTTTTCTTCCCTAATCACACCAACAAATTGGAATATATGTTGCACAAACTCGATGTTCACAGACAACTTAGATTTTATTTAGACAGAACAAAAGACATTAGGAAATCAGATCAGCTTTTTGTGTCTTTTTCTGAGGCCAGAAAAGGTAAACCAGTTGCCAAAACAACCCTGTCTAAGTGGCTGTCGGATTGTATCACATACACATATTCTTGTCATAACATGGCCTTTTCTAGTAAGGTGAAGGCTCATTCAACCAGAGCAGTTTCAACCTCTTCAGCCTTTCAAGCCAAATTACCTTTGGACAACATCTGTGCAGCAGCCACATGGTCTAAACCTCACACTTTTATAACTCATTACAAAGTGGATAAGGCCTCCAGGGACAGGGCTTTGTTTGATTCCACGTTTCTAAAAAGTGCACTTCCGTGAGCCACCCAAGATCAGGGTGCTAGGGACGCTACCCATCAGTGAAGAATGAACGGCGAGATTGAACAACTTCACATAAAGAAGTTATGTATTCACCATAACGTTCCATGTGAGTTGTTCCATCTCGCCTTCATTCTCACATCACTCCCTCCTTCCCCCTCCTGGCTGGCAGTTGACCTGGAGGCTGTCTTCATCCTGGTTTTTCAATGTATCTTCATTCCTAGGCAGAATAATTATTGTACTTCTATATGGTATGCAGCAAACAAGATCTGAGGTAATTCCAGCAGTGCATTGTGGGATAAGGGGTTGCGTCTCAAGCTACTGGAGAACTTTGAGCTTGCTAAGTCGGCCATGTCAGAGCCAAGGATCAGCTCCGAACCCATCAGTGAAGAATGAAGGCAAGATGGAACAACTTGCATGGAATGTTATGGTGAGTACATAACTTCTTTTTTTTTTGCCCAGGGGACTTTGCCATTTGCTCCACTGTGGTGCGATCTCGGAGTTGGTATATTTAAGTAGGGGGTGTGTGCCCCCCCCACTTTATTTTGTGTTTGGATTTTTTCTTTTTTTTTTTTGCGGAGCAGCAATATTTTTCCCCTGGGAAAAAAATCGCTGTTCCGTTTCTTCAATATTTACTGGTTTCGGCTTTTTGGGGTCGATAAAAGAGTGTTTGCTGTTTTTAGCTTTCGAACAAATGATATAGACCTGATTCTAGGACCTCATACCAGAAATCTAACTCCAGATGAATATATAACTCTTGAATCTTCTCATCAGATTGATATGTATTCATGTTATGCATTTATTTTAAATAGGTAAGTGGGTTAGTCAGGCTGATCCTTTCAGCCACTGTCTGCGTCACATATTGACATAAGATTATCAAATATAAATTGAAGAGAAGATATTTGCTAAATCTAACACAAATTATCAGTGCAGCAGGGGCTGCTCGTGCTATAGGACTGCAGCCCTCCCACCTCCTTTGAAAACCAAAAAAATAAACATAAAACATGAAAAATAAAAATAAAAAAACTTTAAAAGTACATGTCAGAACTCCACGCATGTGCACACGCAGTCCAACACAACTTCAGACTGCTTTGACAGCAGTCTGGATAGAGGGGAAGGCAGAGATGCCCCGCAGATGCCCAGAAGTCTGTGCGGCGACGACTGCACAGACCAGAGCAACTTCAGACTGCATCATCTGCAGGCTGAACCAGTCAGGAGGTAAGTTTCTGCAGGCTGAACCAATCAGGCTCTCAGAGACAGGTGGGACTAGGACTGTACTGTGTGCGCATGGTACTTTCACTTTGGGACTTGCTTTTGCACTTTCGTTTTGGATGTTGGGACTTGCTTATGCACTTTCGTTTTGGGACTTGTGTTTCATTCACATTGGATTTATGTTGGGACTTGCTTATGCACTTTCGTTCTGGGACTTGTGTTTCGTTCGCTTTGGGACTTGTTTCGTTCGCTTTGGGACTTGTGTTTCATTCACATTGGATTTATGTTGGGACTTGCTTATGCACTTTCGTTCTGGGACTTGTGTTTCGTTCGCTTTGGGACTTGTTTCGTTCGCTTTGGGACTTGTTTTTCATTCGCATTGGATTTATGTTGGGACTTGCTTATGCACTTTCGTTTTGGGACTTGTGTTTTGTTCGCATTGGATTTATGTATTTCACTGGGACACTGTGTTTTGGGACTTTTGTTTGTGATTTTGGGGCACTGTGTTTCGGGACTTTCATTTGCGATTTACCTTCATTCCGCACACTACACTCGGGTAAGAGTGGTGTGTGTGTGTGTGTGTGTGTGTGTGTGAGTGTGTGTGAGCGTGAGTGTGTGAGTGTGTGTGTGTGAGTGTGTGTGTGTGTGTGTGTGTGTGTGTGTGGTGGGTCGCATATCTTATGTTTGGCAGCAATGTCAGAGCTATAATGAGAAACTGCAGGGTTTGGATGATCCACATAGAGGGGGAGGTCCATGGGTCCACCATCCTAGCCTGCTCCCTATGTTCCAATTCCTGCCTCTCTGCAGGAAAGAATGAGATAATTAGACCCTTTTGACAACAGATAAGTAGGTCATAAGATACTAACGTGGGCTAGAAAGTGTCTAGCTTTCGCCTCAGAAAGAAGAAAAATGGGTTGACCAGTTGAAGGAATGAAAGACACGCAGCAAGACATGGTGGACACAAAAAAGATGCCTAAACAGCAGGAAATTATTGAAAATCTGAATTAAATAGTGCATGTTTTGTTGCTAAAGTCTGAAAATAAATGCAAGCATTTGTTGGTAAGTAATTAGAATCCACAACCAAGCTCTGCCTTACCACAAAATGCTCCCACTTGACCAACAAATTGTTACTATTTAGCAAGAATTTGTGGTACAGCTCTAAAGAGAGATGTTATGCCACACTGACTAGGTGTTCCAGTGATGTCTCACACTAACACCATGGAAACATTCTCTACTGCATTGCAATTTACACATGTCTGTCATGCTAGACTGCGAATTAAAACAGTAAAAGGTCTGCTTCTGTTTTTTTATTTTTTCATTCATTTCAAGTCATCCATTCATGTTACGAAAAAGCAGCCAGCAGTACTCACTTACTAAACATCCATGCAGGGTACGGCTTCTTAGAATTTCCCACAGTTAGTCTCCCTCATATCATATCATATAAAAGAGTATCCTGTAGGTAACAAATGAGGTCACTGACACCTCATAAAAGAAAAAAAAAATCTCTGCATCATACATAAAATGTAAGATGTCTTAAGAATAGTTGTTGTAGGTGAACTATCATATGGCATTTTGTGTGTGTGTGTGTGTGTGTGTGTGTGTGTGTGTGTGTGTGTGTGTGTGTGTGTGTGTAATATATGTTTGGGTTTCATTCAAGTGATCGATTGCTCAGATTAGTGATCTCCCTGAGCAGCAGCAGTTCAAGTGATCACAAAGTGCTGGTATTTTCAGTGGATACTGTGGTACAGTGGGAAGAGGGGATTTGTCTTTGTCTCACTGCTATATATTATTGGCAAAGGCATATATATAAAAAGGACTGTGAGAGTGCAGGAAGCTTGAAACTCTCCCACATAAAAAAAAAATGTTGGAAATATCTTTTGCTAAATATTATAATCAGTTGTGTTTTGTTCACTGGTGTTTGATTGCTTTGTATTCAATCACTTGATGTGTATATCCATTTATATCTATCTAACTACATGTTTATATAAACACTCATAAAATGGATAGAAGATGTAAAAGAAAGAATAAGAAGTTTAAATGTACAGATTATGAAATGGAATGAAGAAAAAGCCAGAGAGATTGAAACAAAGTTAAGAAAAGCCTCTAATTAGAAAACCCCAGTCCCAGATGCAGTACCTAACTTTTGGTTAAAAGTATTAACATCTCTGCATGAAGATTTAGCCATGAGGAATAACTATATGTGCACCCCAAACAGACACCAACCTGCCAAACAACAGGAAAAACAATGCTCCTACTTAATAGTGAACCTGCAAGCTACCCTAAAAATATAAAAAAATAACTTCCCTTCCATTGACATAAACCATACAAGGGAATTGATGCGAACAGAGTTTATAGTCATTTAGAAGAAAACTCAATTACGGCAGTTGAACAAAAGGGCAATAAAAGAAAGTCATATGGAACAAAGGATTATTTGTTGTTAAATAAAGTCATAGTGGAGTACTGTAAAAAGGGGAAGAATCTAAGTATGCCATGGCTTGGCTAAAAATAGCATTTGATAGTATTCCACATTCATGGATAAAACAGTGCTTGCTTAAAACTGTGTAAGATACACCCTACACTGATCAGCTACATAACTGTGACCATGCAATTAAGCCATGATAAAGGACAGATTATTATCCCAGGGATAAAAATTCAAAAGGAGACATTCTAAGGTGACTCTCTGTCACTACTGCTATTCTGCCTTGCTCTTAACCCATTAAGGTGTCTACTTAACAGTTTAGACCATGGCTATAATTTGGCTTCTAGAAAACAAAGTGTAAAGACTTCTCATCTTCTTCTTTGTCAATGATTTAAAACTGTATAGCTCATCAGATGAGGAACTGAAAATACAACTGTAAGTTTTCAAAACTTTTTTCATATGATTTGAGAATGTCATTTAGTCTTGAATAAATGTGCAAAAGCAACTTTTAAAGCAGGACAACTGCAGCACCAGGAAAACATCCGTTTGTGACATGAATGTGATATAAAAGAACTTGGAGCAAGAGGGAATGTATAAATATTTGGAAACTGATGAAGGATCAACAATAAAACATAAACACATGTGAATAAAGCTTAGTAAGGAATACTTTAGAAGACTTAAATTAATCCTGAAAACGGCACTGACGTCTAGGAACAAAATCCAAGCTATAAATCAATTTGCTCTTCCTGTCCTAGCTTACAGTTTTGGACTGACTGACTGGCACCAAAATGTGTTGGATAGATTAAATAGGAATACAAGAAGGATGCTTCATGCTCACCAAATGATTTATAAAAATCAGTGCATTCCAAGATTACATATTCCCCATTCCGAAGGAGGGATGGGCCTCCTTGAAATTGATTACATGTATAGATCTGCAATCGTGGGACTCCACGCATATCTACTGACCTCACAAGACCCAAATGTACTGAAAGTTTTGAAACATGAGGAGAATAAATCTAAGATGACTTCTCAACTTAATCTAGCAGAAGCATATCGGCATCAAGCAGGAATGGAAATCAAGCCATAAGTAGATAAAAATCAGGCAGCAACTGAATGTGCCAAAAACAAAAGAAAGAATATAAGGTGAAGGACCTGATGAGAAGGAAAGAAATGTGGAAAATGCATAAATATAGTTGCAAGTATAGAAAACTTCTGGAAGAACCTCTTGTTGATCTGAAATGAATGCAGGACTGGTTATGGAGAGACAAATTCAAACCAAGAGATGAAAGGTTAATATTGGTAGCCCAAGATAGTGGGCTACATACATGCTGGTTTAGAAAGTCCATTGAACATGTGGGAGAAACCTTGTTGCTGGTTGTGACATACTAATGGCAGAAGGACTGTATACTGAAAGGCATAATAATGTGGCCAGACTGTTGGACTAGGGACTGTGCAAACATTATAGTATTGAAGTGGCTGAAAAACACTGGAAACATGAGCCACCAAGCATTATAGAAAATGATGAAGATTATATCACATGGGATCACCCATTACCAACAGTTCAAAAGATAGATGCTAGAAAAACAGATATAATGGTCCATGAAAAGAAGACAAAAGTAGCATTGATCATTGAGATTGCCAGATTCAGTGACTACAGTGTCTTGCATACAGAGAGTCACAAGGTCATAAAAATATCAGGATCTGCAGGCAGAAACAAGAGCAATGTGGAAGAAAGATACCCAGATGTTTCCAATAGTAGTAGGAGCAACGGGTCTTATAAAAAAGAATCTACAATCGTATTTAGATATGTTACCAATACACGTAATGCCCATATGAATTACAGAAGGAGTCATTACTGGGCACATTGCGGGTGCTGAGTAGAGCACTTTTGGCTGACATCAAAGATTGAAACAATCCTAACTTCATGAACTTTAATTTTACTTTGACTTAAGGATGGGGTCCATTCCTGTCATGGTATTAGAAACCCAAAATATTTGGAAAAATTTAAAAAACACTCAAGATAAAACCTACTACTTTTAATTTATGTTGTTTTTTTTCTTTTATTTGTCTGATCATAACATACAAACTGCATTTTCAACTCAACTATTTAAAAAAAAAAAAAAAAAAAAAGAATGTTCGTACTCTGGCCTCCCTATAAAAGGTTGGCTTCACCATTTCAGAAATGCTAATGCAGGCAAATATCATTTTCTAGTTATAGTAGGATTTACATAGTTTTCATTTCTTTCAAATTGCGCAGTAGCTCATAAATGGTTGAAAGTACTCTGTTGGCAAGTTTTTCTATCCATCTCTGTGTCAAATAAAACCAGATGCACTCTCCACAGGCTGGGCACAATGCCTTAGCTCCAATACAGGGGTGATATCTCAAGAATATTTTTTTCCTAAGTAATGCAAATGTGTATGCAAACACAGAAATATAAAATATTGCAACACATAATTTCAAGACATCTGCTCATTGATCATATTCCTTAGTAGAAGATACGTATTTTATATTTTTGCATCACATTTTTGGTCTGTTTTTCATAAAATTATGGTTTTATGGCAAATTAGTGGGAAATCATTAAAGACTGAAGTTACAAAATAATGGCAGACATTTGAGTTTCAGATTTCATACCCTTCAGAAAATGTATACTAATGCAAGACCTACTACTACTCTATTGTCTTTCTAAGTTTATAAGAGCAATATTTAAAAATTGTCCTTATTTTTGGGCCTGTGTCCCACTTCTATGTATGGCTTTGTCCAGATTTCTTGCTCTGAGGTTGAGAGGTATGAGTGTCAGAGCCATCAACATCAGCCAGAGACATTTCAAATTGTGACATACGTGTTGCACCGCACTCCCCCATGCAGTGACTCTGCATGTGTCCAGGCAAGGCAAGGAGCAGTTATGCAGTGTAAGTGTGCAGAGTATTCCCCCATCCAAGGTAGACACAAGTACGACAGTGGCTTTTCATCTGTCCTTGATTTTGTAGAATGTTCTGGTTTTCTGTCATATTTTTATACTGATTTATGCTTCTTATTATTCAGAAAATGCACGCTATCACAGTGCCCTGTTGCTCTGTGTTTAAGTAGCAATGCTTTAATGACCATCATGTAAGCTTGTTGGAGATTGTAAGATTTAATAATCAAACTGTAAAAGAATTACCAACATTGAAAGCCTTTTTGTTGTGGCCATGCAGATAATATTTACATAACTAGATAACGTATAAGCCTTAGGTATTGAGATGCATATGACAGTATTTGTAATAAAAGACAGGATTACAGTATTTTCAGAAGCTCATTACATTTGTTGGAGACTTGCAGTCATCTTTGCAGGCTTTTCCGTAAACTAAACAGAATGCCAATCTATCATGTGTGGTCCATAACCTGTG
This sequence comes from Protopterus annectens, assembly GCF_019279795.1. Classification (NCBI taxonomy): domain Eukaryota; kingdom Metazoa; phylum Chordata; order Ceratodontiformes; family Protopteridae; genus Protopterus; species Protopterus annectens. The sequence continues at coordinate 854,548,212 of NC_056730.1, forward strand.
CAGTAATCCTTTAAGCAATTTATCTTGAGCTTGTTTCTTGTTTGCTGTTGATTTTTTACTTTGATCATGTCTTCCCCATGAAACAAGTAGATAGTTGTCAGGCAGCAGGTCTTTTTTGGATAAGAAACATTTTTACAAGTGGGGATATCACAGAGATTGCTATTTTCAGTATGGTACTTGGTAATTTTATAAAGCTGAATATCAATTATAATTAGAACTGCAGTGCAAGGAGAAGTGGTTTGAGTTCAGTACTGCTTGTTTTTTTTAATACTTGATTTTGACTGGCATTCCAGTAATGTATTTAAAAATTAATTTGTTTTTTCATGCCTCACAACCTTTGTGTTTCCATCTAGATATTAAGTAAGCTGTCATGTAGCCAATGCATTGAAATATTTTTTTCTTCTTCACTTCATTTTGTCTTGATTGGACTCTCATAATGATGGTTTGGCACCCAGGGCAGCGTATTTAATTAAAGTTCTAGTTGTTGTGGTTTTGAGTGTAGCTCCACCCCTTTCTAGTTGGCCACACCCATTCCCATTTGCCCCACCCGTTCAGCTGTCTCCTGCAAGCCCCCCTTTAATTTGAAGTCACCAGCCACCACTGCAGTGCAGTATAACTATAAAAGAATGTACAGTACTCTTTATCTCAAAACAGAACATGCTAAAAGATGAGATAAAACAGGTAGATTGTTTTAAAGGAAAAAAATTAAGTTTTGGCTTTTAAAATGCAATGGGCAGGGAGAGATGTTACCGTGGTATTACAAAGACTCTCTTTCTACAAAAGTATTTTGCAAATCCTTGTTTCATAATACCTTCATCTGATTTTTACAGTAAGCTGTAGTTGACATTTTAGGTTTGGATTGCATGTGCTGTATTATTTTTCTAAAACAGAAAAACAGCAGTGTGAGTTCATTCCTTGTCAGTCATCTAATTCATACTCATGAAGGAATGTGCTGGTGAAAAACAGTGAGATTTTTGTTAGTTACACTATCTCAAATAATCTGTTTGAAGTGCAATTATGCTTGTATTCTCCAGCTTATATCTTAAAATGACCACCATGTCATTGTTCTGAGTCATTCTCAGCCTTGATGCATTATATTTTTAAGCCACTGTTGTGCAAAAATTCGACTAGAAGAACCATAGCTCTAAACACTCCTTGCTTCTGTTTGAGTCATGAAATTCTGCTATTTCTATGTGATATAAGGACATACCATCCACTTTGCAACAGAACAACATCATCAGTAAAGACAAATAAAAGCTGATTATTCAGATAAATAAAATGCTTTGCATGGAGAAGTTCTGTGGTTTAATGGTTATCACCTCCTTGATGACAACACATAAAAGAAATGGTTAATGTTCATTTCAAAATCGTTATCTATACTAGAGAATATTTTCTTACTGCTGTGCATTTAGATGAGTGACCGTTTTTGGGATAATTGTTTACATATGACTCAGCCAACTGTGGGTAGGTAAGCTGACACAGAAACAAAAAACTTTTGAAACTATTTAACCTACTTAGTGTGCTCTCTTTCCTATGTATAAATATTAAATATTGTCAAACATTGGCTTATTTCCTTTTCTCTTATAACAATTGTCTTAATGTCTGTCCTTTGCATTTTGAATTCATGCTCCTTTTGTGACCCTACTACGTCTCTTATGTAACCAACCTTGTAACTTCCAGTTATGTTATCTTTCTGCTATATAAACAATGAGATGTCAGTCATACAATTATTTTTGGATAGCCTTAATATTAGTATGCCTGCATAAGCATAGTTTAGAATATTGAGTTAAATATGAGGTAGAGTTCATGTAGATGGAAATTAAGATTTTGATGGTAGAGAATGAATCCTTGGCCTACTCAGTGTCCCAGTATCTCAGTGAATACTATTGATTCTACTGATGTAACTTCCAAAATTTGGCTATGGCACCAGGGAAGTTCTCCTACTCTTTTCTATAAGTACCATGTGATCTTTTACATCCTCATGAGTTACCACCAACTCAGGCAGATGAGGACTCATTTTAATGTCTCATCTGAAGTACAACACACTTAGGAAAGCAATATTTCCTTATGTTGCACTGCAGTAGCACTACTGTAAAAAAATAATAATAATCAAATTACCACTTGTGGGAATAGAACCCATATTCTTGTGATCTTCCAGAAGATCAGATAATCATTTGAATCTCACCATCACTTTCATCCCAAAAACTTTAAGAAACATTAATTCACAGCATTTATAATTCATTACATAAAGAACAAAAAAATTACAATAACAATGTCTTGCATGATTCACCACATTTACCATAAAAGAAACACACTAGACCTGACTTTTACCACCTCAGCTGCCAGTAATTTTGCTTCTTTGGCATGATGGCTGACACTTTTAGTGATCATGTCTTTGCCTGTTAGCCAAATCATTTAACCAATTTAATTTCATCTCAGTCTTCATTCAGGTCAGCTGGTCATATCTGTACACCACTAACTTGAATGTTACTTGTGGTAAACCTGAATACCGTAATATCTTCCCGGGTTCTTTGCATGGCAGCTATTATAGATGCCAAAGAACAAAATGCTAATGCCCTCCAAAGGGAAATTGAGATATTGATCACTCAGGGAGATTCATCTGTCATCAAGCCATCAATTCACCTAGTTTTCTGATAACCTATTTTATACTTTACAACTCTCTGTGAACATATCTGAAATCAAACTATCAAATTAATGATGCCAAAATTATGTTAATAAAAGGCAAGCAAATCAAACAGACAGGCAGACAAATAAGAATAAATAAGTCTTCATTGTTGGACAGACTGCTTATCTTAACAGCTCTAAGCTGTTCGGTAAGATCTAACTTTCCAAACTCATGTGAACCCAGGTAAAGCAGTAATGGCCAAGCAGCTCCCTACAAGCTATGTCTTGTGATGTGACCACACAATTCAGTCCATTTTGTAAAATGCAGTTTCATGTCAAGGTCCCAATCAGTATCCGTAAAAAACATGTCCTTTCCTTTAAACCAATTTTCTTAATCCTTTTCTCAAAAAAAAAATCAATAAGGTAAAGCCCTCCCGAGTCAGTTCTGATAGTCCCTCACTGGAGCATGTGAAACCTGCAGCAGAGACATGCACACATCCAGTCTCTATTTTCTACAGCTATTATATTTCTGAATCAAATGTACTAAAACTCTGAAAAAGAGCCAGTTATTCCCATACCCAAAGCAAGCAATCTTCTAATTTCAAAGAATGTTTTCTGCACTACCCATCTCTCTTCATTTTATTAGTGATGCTTGAAGAATATAAATATATGTAGTTTTTACAGCAGCTAACAGAACCCAACATTTTACATGTCTCTCAGGTCACAGCACAGACTCTGTTCTCCTAAATTTTACTAAGTAGATGAGTAATAATCTCATTTTGGGAAATGCCAGTAGAAAATGCTTTTTAGACCTTTAAAAAACCTTCAATAGCATCATTCTTGGTATTCTGCTGAACTGCCTTCTCAAAGGGCTGAGTTTGTTAGATGGGCTAATACATTCTTTCCTCCACAGCAATTCCCTTTGGTGTAACTCAAGGGTCAGTAATCCACCCCTTCCTCTTTCATTGTTTTGTTAACCATATGTCATCCTCCTGTAGATTGGCTAGGCTCATTCAGTACATAAATGTTTCTAGACTATTCTGTGAAGCTCCATCTCTCCTTGATGCATCCTCACTACTTGAGACTCTTTTAACCCTGATCCATAGACTCTTTCTTTTTGCATCGCAGCATTGCTATAATTAAAGTCATGCTTTTTTATACCAGGTAGTTTCTGCAAACCAAGCCACCCATAAACACTGGTACAACAGTACTATCCCCTGATGAACAACTCACTGAAGCTGCTTGCTCAGCAGAGTACTTGGGATTACCCTTGTCAATGAAGCAAAATCTGGTCTTCATATCAAATTAGTGGTACTTTCCAATTGCAAAGCACTAATTGTAATCTATAGAATAAAATGTTCATGTCTGACTGTGCAAGAATCCTAACAGGTGGGGAATATCTATTTCCCAACCATTTGCCTTCCTCCACCATTCTTAACAAATCTCCATTAAGCGCAAGCCCCCAAACAGGACTAGGCATACAGTAATACTGGTAAATTATTACCAGTGGCGGATCCAGTAATCTACAAAAGGGGGGGGGGGGGCAGTCTGGTTAGTTGAGTACCGGGGTTGTTGTGGGAAGGTGGGACACTGGGTTTGGTGGGTGTGGAAAGATCATCTTAAGAAGCTCTGACATCATGTGTGAAAAGACAGCAATATGCATTCAGGTGCACATGATTTTGCAGTGGATGTGGTTGTAGAAATGGGTTATTCCTGTGCAATGCAGACAGCACATATACAGATATTGCAAGTTTTCAACACATGCCTGGAAGAGATGATTGGTTACCCATGCCAAGTTACAGTCTCCTTCCATGGCAGTGGACATAGGCACTGTTACAAGCTAAGAAAGAGTCCTGCTAAAGGTGACAGGCCATTTTGAAAGATTTAAGTAATTGTTTTGAAAGTAAATTTTGATTTATCTGGAAACGGTGAAGTTCGGTTAAGTAAAAGTAACACAGCAATTAAGGAAGTAGATGTTATGAAAAATCGTAAAAAGCAAATACTCAGTTTTGTCATGTACAATGTACAAAAAGTATTGTATCCACTGCAGCATGTTAGATAGTATTGTAAGTCAAAATGTACTTTATTGTCATGTAAAGTCAAATATAAACCACAGGCACAGAGGCTTGGATAAATGAATATAACCTTCATTTAACTGAAGTACCAAAATCACTAAACTTATAAAGCTTTCCTAAGCAGACCATAATGTTTTGGATAGTTCACTGGTCTTCCACTGGTTTTAAACACAATCCATTTTCTTCTGTTATAAGTCTTTAATAACAAAAAGTCCTGCTGTATCTTTATTTCTCTCCTTTCTACAGGTTTAAGAATGGGTGCCCAATGCCTGTCTCTAGGAGTTCAAAAATGCCAGTGTTGGTGGTCTTCTTTATCAAGTCATAGTCCAGCAACACTTGAAATTGCTCTCTTTAAATTCAGTGTTTTCCAAGTTCATGGTCATATGAATCTGAATAATTGTCTCTCCCAACACATGGCTTCCTTGACAGCGAACCTGTGCCATACCTAACTTGCACTCCACTTGGATTGCAGTCACCTCAGCTTCAGCTTTGGGGAAATAGTTTTCCTGATTTGGGGAATACAGTACTTTCTACAAGTTCAACTGTTAATTTGAACAACCTGTAGCAGTGCCTATTTTTGGAAATGGAATATCAACTGACATTTTCCAATACAATGGCTACTTTCCCGTTTTCCATAGTTGCTAGCAGCTTAGTTGCAGCAGTGTTAAATTATCATTTTGTAGGATTTTAAAGAATTCAGCTGTTGTTTCAGACTTATTAGCAATGCTTTCTATTGTTAATTTAATTTCACTCTCCAGGATGTTTGCTGTAGTTAGAGAACACATCATTGCATGTCAGTGATATTGATATCTTTCTTGTGAACTTAATATGCTGTGTGTAGAGCAACTGACATCAGTGGTGGTACTTCTCTGAATGAATTCTGTGATTTTTTTCTTCTGTTTCTGTCAGGTCCCTCCCATTTTTGTCTTTTGTCATGTTCAGTTTTACCTGGAAGTTTCGGTTAATATAATTCATCTACTTGAACATATCTCTTGTCGTTTACATTTTATTGGCTTCCTCCAGTTATTTGCATTTTTCATTTATACATCCTTTCTTATCTACTCTTGCTATTATTTATGATACTCTAAAGTTTGACATAACATACCATATCCCTATTGTCTTTAGATATCCTTCTTTCTTCAGCCACTTCTAAAACCTTCCAGCAATTTTGTCTTTTTAACCTTTCTATTTAAAATTATTTTTGCCACTTCCCTGTTAATATCTCAGAATTCTGTCCATAGTTTTTTCATGCATTCTGTCCACCATGTCATATCCCTTATATTTGTTCTTCACCGCCAATAGATGTTTGTTTGGTAATATTACTCAGTTCACATTTCACTGGCCAAGTCATTTTTTCTTGTTTTTTGTAAGTTTAAACTTAGCAGTAAGAATCTGATGGTCTGAGCCACGGTTAGCTCTGGGTCTTGATTTTGCTGACTGTATACAGCTCTTTCATCTCTTACTGACAAGAATATTCTTGATCTTATTATGGTAATGTCCATGTGATGATATCCCTCTGTAATGCTATCTCTTAGGCTGTTGCTATATAGTATTTGCTGTAACATCTGAATTACCAGGGCAGAACATTAACAGTCTTATGTTCACCTCATTTTATAATTCAGTGGCAAGCCTGCCTGTTATTCCAGTTCTGACTTTTTGTGTTGCCTGTAGAGTAGATGACTTCTTTGGTGATAGTAGTCTGACTTCTCTGATGGTATTGCACATATTTACAGGTTTCTCTGTGTCATCATGCACACCTGATTCAATAACTGCTTTTATTTCAAATGTTGATAAGTAAGTCCCCATAACATCTTCTGTTCTTAGTTTTCTTCAGTAGTGTACTGCATTTCAGTGTAGTGTAGCAAAGTGGGCAGGTTACGTCTTGTGGTGATTTTCTGTTTTTAGGGCCTCAGCAGATTTTTTTTCAGGTCTGTCTTGGAGGCTGAGCATTTGCTAGCCATGGTCTTCATTGCTGTCTAGGAAAGTTAAGAGATCCTTGTCTAAGATTATAGTACATCTTCCCATTCTGACCCAAACAAAACTGTTATAATTTTCAATATACTTTTTGGTGTCACTGAATGCTTCATCAGAAGTGTGACAAATTCCACAGTACTCTTCCTTTTTGTTTTATTATTTGTAATAACTATGAGTACATCCAAAATACATAATTCATGAATATCTATGCATTGAGCAATGTCACACCCATAGCAGCCAACACACAACCTTGCATTACACAGCATTTTCTGAAAAAATAAAACTTAAAAAGCATAAATATTTTGCCAGCTAGAAAAGATATTAAAATGTAAAAAGGTTATACTACATTATTTTTTCATAAATGGTTTAGTATATTATAATGTGTACAGACACAGAATTATAATTTTGCTAAACTTTCACAAATTGTCATGTCTTGAAACCATACAACCTAGACATATATTGTTCAAAAACATTTCAGACATAAACTATAACATGACAACAAAAAATTCCTCTTTGAGCACATTTCGTGAGATATGGATAGAAATATGAAAATATAGGCTTAATTATATAAATAGCAACATAAATAACACCAAATCTTTCTCAAGATGTGCAACTTAACAGTGCAAAACAATTTTCTTCAGCAATATTGAAGGTTTTGTCTGATGCCATGCAAAACTTTGTAACTCAGTTGGCTTTTGAAGTCTTAAATACAAATACTTCTATAAAGCAGATTTAATATGTTGAGCAACAGCTTAGGCAAATGAGGTTATAATGATATGAAGATGAGAACTGACAGATAAGTCTATAACTTGTACTCCACCCGTACTCTCCCCTCATCAGGCCAATAATAGAGTACAATTCTCCTTTTGGTATGTTTCTTTCCAAACACCTGCAGCAACTAGAAAGACCACAAAGGTTCCTTACAAGGAAAATTCAGGGTCTTCAAAATCTGTCTTATGCGGATAGACTGAAATCATTATCACTTTACTCTGTGTCATACAGACTGCTGAGAGGTGACCTGTGCCTTGCATATAGAGCAATCTTTGACCCAGCTTTAATGGAAATGTTGCACATTCAGAAGTCAAATGGCACACAGGTCACTCACTCAAAGACCCATAACCTGGTATGCGACATCACCAGAACTTGCTGGGGAGACTCATCTGTCTCACAGAACCTTTGGAACAAGCTTCCTCTTCATGTTAAACAAAGCCACTCATTGGCCCTATTTAAGCACAATTTGGATGATTGGATGGGTAAATGGAAATTCACCATGGGGGTTCTACTTGTGTCCATTTTGGACAGGGGCAATAGGTGCTGATATTGCCTGCTTGAACCAGACACCCTTGGTAGCATGGGTTGAACTTGGATAGGCTTGTAAGGGCCCTGGGGCCATTAGCCTAGTAACCTCCTATGATTCTATGATCTTATGTAAGTAAGGTAGCTTTCTCACCTCTGTATGATTCATAATTTTTTTTTATATATATTTCACCACTGCACTAATGGATTATAACAGATGAACTACTACTTTCTCTATCTACGTTGCAATCCATATGCTTGCTGTATCTTCTAGCTTGACTCTTTCTCCTTAGTGAACTGCTTATCTAGGTCATGCCATAACCATGTGTGTCCAGTGGCACTTGCTAGCCATGAAGGTGCAGATATAGACAAAGAATGCATCATTTCAATTTTGCCAAGCAAGAAATTCTTGTTAGCTTTCAAGTGGACAGAAATATAGTATGAACCTTTATGACTTTTTATAGCCCACAGAGAAGGACTGGTGAAGATGATTGGTCTTCCTATACCTGTGGACACCAGGGTATAACCGTCACCATACTTGCCACAGTGACCTTCTAGAGACAAAGTGGGGATGTGCTGCGTGTTTCTCAGGCTTCTCCCTTCAGTATAGTACATCAGTTTCTTGGCATATTTTTTGGCAAATGAGGATCTGTATATTTATCCGCCTGTTTTGCCTCAGAAGAAAATGTAAACCACAAGTGCCTTGTACAAGATGGTACATTTTCCTGAGGTACTTTGTGTAATACATTGCACACATGTTGCCATTAAGGACAATCTGGACCATGGAAGGGGCAGTTACCAAAGCAGAAAGGGCTACCATTCCATCAACTGCCAGGAAGTGTATGATGCATAGAGCCTTTATGACCCTAGAAAATATTGACATCTGTAACATTAGTGCAACATATATAACACACTCTCCCTATGAGGATTTAATGCACAACGCTCATCTTACTCCCTACTAAATAAGTTCATCTCTGTGAGTATATGTATTCTTGTGCAGTTCCATAGAAGTCAAGATTTAGAAGGCAAGATAGCAACCTCAAAGTTTAACATCTTTGCAACTGTCAAGATCTCTTCTCATATCCAGGCATTCATTCATCCAGTGCCAGATCTACAATCTGCAATAAAGTGTCTTTCTTCTACACCACATTCACTGCACGTTTCTTACACGTTTCACTGTGTCTGACACTGAGCTGCTTGTATCCCAGTGAGTGCCAGTATAAGTTTGTAGATTAAGCCAATAAACATCATAAACAATGTACCTCGTTACTTCTGAGGCTTATATTGACAACCATCAAATTTGAAAATGATCAATGCACCTGTCTCACTGTTAATACATGTGCTATATGGGTCTTAATAAATTTGCAAAGATAAATAATAAATTTGCTCAAAAATGGAACTTGATGACTCCAATCTTGATGGATTACATCTTCAGGAGCTGGAAATTGAAATGCATCTCTATCTTCCACTGTGTTCAAATTTTATAGCTTCAATAACTGCAGCTTTCTGTCATTTGGTAATTTTAATTTTAAATTTCAATATCCTTTAACATATCCATCCTTGACCTCCTTTGTACACACTCGCACAAATAAATGCATTTCACATACATGTGTGTGATATAGAAGAATATATTTTTAAACCTTTATTAAATTATCACTTAAGACATAGGCACACAAACATTAATTGAAAAGTAAACAAACCACATTAATGTTTTCATTTAGATTCATTATATATTACAGCTATGCTTTCTTCCTTTGCAACAACTCTCATTTCATCCAGCATTACATAAATTGCTCATTTTCTGCCTTCCTTTAAACCTCATGCCTCCTCTTGTACATTTTCCATGTATTTTCCAGCAAATTCCATGTATTTATATATACTTTGCTTCTTCCCTCCTTTAAAGATCCCACTTCCAGTTCTTTTATGTCTTACAATATTCAGTACTTCAAACGTAGTTGGTTTAGATTTTGATTTCCATTTTCTGGTTATTGCTTTTTTGGCAGTGAATAGTATTAACCTTGATAAGGCTTTTCCATATCTAGGCAGTTGTGGCCCTGTGTTCCAAAAGAATCATTTCCTTTGTTACAGCCATTTGCTCCCCAAGTTTACTGACTGTATTCTGTAGTGAATTTGTAAAATCTACCAGCTGATCACACTCCAAAAACATATTCCCAATTACCTTTTTCTTCCCCAGCTATCTAAACAACTATACAGAGTATTACCATGCTTAGTTAATATTATATTCATAAAGCTGCAGAAAGTATTCTAAGAACTAAAGATTAGGAAATGTTGTCCACTATTGCATGTTTTTCTTTATCTTAATCTTTAACCAAGCCCTTCTCTCTTAGGCATACCACATTTAACTTCAAAATTTGTGCTTCCAGTCCCTTTCCTTAATGTTTTCTCTAACACTCCCTTAGTGCCTACCCATTTTCATTATGTGTTCCAACTAGAGGTAGCAGCAAAACCCAGATCAAATACTGTGGTTAACCAAGTCTGCAGAACTACACCAAAAACAGCCAGGAAAAAACTTCAGACTCTGAAAACACCACTCAAATTTATTCAAACCAGCACAAAGCTTTTGAGTTATCACCCTTTTTCAGTGTGAAGATAACAGAAAAAACAATCAATTCATTATATAAGACGTTCAAGTAAAGTCACAAGACACAGCCCCCAATCACAAGTCATTTTCAATTAGTCAATTACAAAAGTTAAAAACACATTACAATAGTATATTTTTTTAAAATGTATTTCAAGAAACCATAAAACATTATTTGGCAAATACTCTAAAAATACATGTATATAAAACTAAATAAATATGCACATATCTAATTATAAATTTGATCACTTTAAACAGATTTGTTTCATGTCTAAAATAGGCTTAATACTAACGGCTTCATTAATTCCAGGTTCACAGTCTGCCTTCGAGTGAACACTCCACTTGAACTCACCTACTTCTAGATTATTATTCAAGTCTCCACCTCTTAAACTTTTAGGCAGTATATCTTTATCCAACTAAAGGTACCCAGTTCTAGTGTAAGTGTCTTACTTATGTCTAACCATGGCCATTTAATAAATATCTTAATCTGAAGTAGTTAACTTCATTTAGTCATCAACCTGTGGGTTTCTGATCCAATACGGATCTGAGCCGGCAGCCTTCCAAGCTAAAATCCGAGCTCCAAGCTCCTCCCCCTTTCCCATACTACACTGCAACCTCCTTCCATCCCTCAGATCTCATTTGCTGCGGCTTCGCCAAGACATGATCTCTGATCTCCAGGCAGGTAGCATGGGATCTCTTTGGTCTAGCTTTAACTGTGCGATTTAAGTGTGTGTGTGTGCATGGTTTAGTTCTTTCCCTTTGTTCCTCCCTCAGTTTTACCACAAAAAAAAAAAAAAAAAAAGGTTTAGAGTTGTAAACTTTATCTTAGTGTAGGCCTCCCCTTCCCACCCTTGGTGTGTGTGTGTGCATGCGCATTTATCTAGGTTACTAGTTAGTCTTTGCTTGTTGTAGGGTGGCTATGTCGGATTCCCAGAAGCCAACTTTTTCTAAATGCACAGAATGTGGCCATAAACTGTCACCGGCCGATGGTCACACTCTGTGCATCGTGTGTTTAGGGGTTCCCCACCTTACTTCTGGCTGCAAGATTTGTGCAGCCTTTAACCCTCAGGCTCTGCAGGATTGCAGGGCCAAGATGATTCTGTCTGGTCTTCTCCCAGCGGAATTGGTGGCTTCTTCTTCAGCCATGGTTGTGGCTGTACAAGCTTCTGGTCCTCCTCCCCTGTCCGGGACTCACTTCAAAACAGGGCGATAGAGAGGCAAGGAAGGAGAAGCACAAAGAAAGGGAAAGAGAAAAAGAGAGAGATAGAGACAAGGGGAGGAGTCGTAAGAGACCAGCAGACTCAGATCCGTCGCCCCCCCCCCCTGCCAAAGTGGTCTCTACGCCAGAAAAAAATCCTAGGCTGTCTTCCACTTGGCTCCATTCTCCAAGATTCTCCCTGGAGCCAGAGGAGGAGGCTCGGCCCTCCCGGCCAGTGTCGGTGACATCCTCCAGATTCACGAGAAGCCTCTCTGAAGCTAACATGGACTGGATGATGAGAAGGTTCTTGCAGACTCAATTGCAGATGGGAGTGTTGTTGGCTCCTCCTCCCGCCAGAGTGGGGAGTTCAGCTCTGATGTTCACCCTGATAGCTCCTTCTCCGATCCATTCCCAGCTTTGGGAGGCCCTGGATCCGAGGAGCCCCAGAGTCAGGGGGTCGGCACTGATGGTTTCTCCAACCTCGATGCCAGCCATACCTTCGAGTTTGCCAGCTCCTATGTCGGATCTGAGCTCTCAGAGCTGAGATTTGGGCGTCGGATCTGAGGTGATGAGTGTGTCGTCGGCTCCATTGTGGTCAGGACATACCATCCCTCTGGGTCTGACTGTTTCGGGCTTGGCTCTGATCCCCTCATCAGATCCGTGGGGCATGGCTACTCATTCCACCAGTTTCAGGGAAGCCGGTTCCCCTTCGGCCTTCATTGTGGAGAGGGTTCTCTCAGGAGGATCGAGACCTGTCACTCTTTCCTCGGAGTCCGCTTGTGCTCTCTTGCAGTTGAGTATGTCTTCTGTCATCCAGTCCTCCCAGGGACAGCCTGTGTCTGATATGCCACAGACGGTTCCCCTCGAGGAATACAAAACTGTTTGTGAGCCCTCCCTGGAGAGCCCCCCCAGGAGGTCCCTCACAAATGCCAGTGCAAGAGGAGGCACATGGACTCCCCCGAGTCCCTCACTGAGGATACCGATTTGGAGGAAGGAGAAGGCTCCCCCAGATCACCTCCTGAAGACATCTCCTTTGGAGACACAATGAAAATTCTCCACCAGAGGGATGGCTTGTCCACCCAAAAGCCTTCCTTGGATGAGTAGGTATTCCTGGAGGTGTTTGACGCAGGCCCATCTACCTCTTGGGTGTCCCCCCGGCTGATCCTCTGGTGGACCTCATTACCACCAAAGCTTGGAAGAAAGAGGATACTGTTGAGCCAATACCAAAATGGCCAGATAAAGTGCTGAGTCCTCCTACTGACAAGCCTACATGGAGTAAAGGTTCCCCAGTTGATGCCATGGTGGTGGCGGCAGCCACCAAAAAGGAACTGGTGCAGGAAAGCTCCTTGGTCCATCCTCTGGACAAGGAGTCTAGGGAGATGGATTGACTCGGAAAGTGGGCGTATGCTTCAGCTACCTTTGCCATAAGGGCGCTGAACTATATGGCCCATGTGATTAGGCTTCAGCACAACCTTGTGAAAGAGTACACAGAGTCTCCCCTGAAGTCCATTTTGGCCGAGGATAAACGTTCATTCTTGGCTTGTATGGTTACTCTTAAGTCGGTTACTAACACGTCCATATGTTTACTCTCTTATGCCACTGAGGGAACCGCTAGGGTGGCCAGGTCCAGTATTGCCATGAGGCATCATGCCTGGCTCCGGCTTTGCGATTTTTTTGGAACCTTTCAAGGCATCCTTAACGAATGCCCTTTTGACGGTTTGACCCTGTTCAGGAAGACCGTCCGAGACACACTAGTCCAGAATGAGAAGGACGGGAAGATGCTGTCGGCCATTGGGATCTGCTTCTCCAACCCTCAAAGGTCTTTTTCCAGGAATCAGTGAGGGCAGAAGAAGTTGTGGTTCCGGAAGTGTCAGCATTCCCGGGATGCTCCGGACTACTTTTCCCCTAGAGGCAGAGGGGGACAAGGTGGACGCCGGCCCAGAGGCAAAGGGGGACCGAAGAACTTTGGGTCACGGGAGCACTTTTCAGATCAACCCACGCAGCAGCCCTGAGGGGTTGCCCGACTGCTCCACTCTGGAGGCAGTCGGGGGCATTTTTTGAAGCACCTAGCTCAGTGGGAGTCCATAGCATCAGACCGCTGGGTGCTTTGAATAATATCCAGAGGTTATTCCATTCCCTTTATGAACAGTGCCATAACCCCAAGGCGCCTCCCGGACATCCCACCTGCTCAAAGGGAGGCAGCAGCTTTGGAAATAGAAAAGCTGCTAGGCAAAAGAGGAATCCAGCCGGTTCCCCCAGACCATTCCAGATCAGGCATCTATTCCAGGTTCTTTTTGGTGCCAAAAAATACGGGGGACTTGAGGCCGATTCTCGACCTATCCAAAGTGAACCTGTTCATTGCCAAGGGGAAGTTCTGGATGGTCACATTACAATCCATCCTGCTGTTCTTGCAGGAGCAAGACCAGATGTGCTTGGTAGACCTCAAGGATGCGTACTACCATATCCTGATGGACAGGTGATCCAGGAGGTTTCTCTGCTTTCGGCTAGGAGCCAATCACTTCCAGTTCAGGGTTCTACCCTTCAGTCTCACCACAGCCTCCAGGGTGTTTACCAAAGTCATGGCAGTTGTAGCGGCCCACCTGAGGCTTCAGCACATCCAGGTCTTTCCGTACCTGGACGATTGGCTCCTCACCCCCCTCCAGGCATCAACTTATTCAAGCCAGAAATTCCTTCCTTCAGTTATCAAATCTACTGGGTATTACAGTAAACCTTATGAAGTCCTCTCTTCAGCCTGTTCAGATTCTGGACTTCATAGGGGTGAGAATAGATTCTCTTCAGGCCAGGATATTTTTGACTTTAGACTGACTTCAGAACCAGACCCTTCATGTCTTGGCACTTCTTCAGACTTCTTTACCACCAGCAGAGTTAGTCCTGAGAGCCTTAGGGTCCATGGCAGCAGCCATAAATCTGGTTCCTTGTGCATGTCTGCATATGAGTGTGTTACAGTGGACGTTACAAGTTCAGTGGTCTCTGTTATACCAGCCCCTAAACTTCCAGATTCCTCTAAGCAAGGTTTGCAAAGCTTCTCTCATCTGGTGGCTTCAATTCCAGGATCTGTGAGAAGGACACCCCTTTGTTACATCTCTGCCCCAAGCCACGGTGACCACAGATGCCTGCTGTCTAGAGTGGGGGGGGGGCATTGCTCGGGCAGGACTGTCCAAGGCACGTGGACCCCAAACAAGACCATTCTGCATATCAGTGTTCTGGAGATGAGGGCGGTCCTTTTTAGTGTTGCAGGCCCTTCATGCTTCTCTTCCTCTGGGAACTATTTGATTCAGTCACACAATATGTCAGTGGTCTGGTATATCAACAAACAGGGGGGAACCAAGTCCCACCCACTTTGTCGAGAGGCCATGAGAGTGTGGGAATGGGTGATCTCCACCAACCGTTTTCTGATAGCAATGCACATCCCAGGTTGGTCCAACATTTTAGGGGACAAACTGAGCAGGACTATCCTTTTGCCCTATGACTGGTCTCTGAACCCTTATGTAGTGGAGCAGATCTTCCTCAAGTGGGGTCAGCCTTGCTGCAATCTCTTCGCATCGCTGTCCAACGTGAAGTGCATCAGGTTTTCACTCTGATTCCCCCTCAGAGGGAACCTCCCCAGAGGCGCTCTTGTCCATGCTTGGCCACCTGGTCTTCTTTATGCGTACCCCCCCCCCTGCTACCTCTCATGACAAAATTCTTACAGAAAGCTTGGCGGTCGGGGAGCAGGATTATCCTCATAGCCCCATTCTGGCCTCATCAGATTTGGTTTTCCTGCCTACAGTCTCATCTAGTAGCTCCACCCTGGATTTTGGATGTCATTCCGGATCGCATTTGTCATCCCTCAGGAATTCCTCCCATGAATCTTGACAGCATCAAGCTTACTGCTTGGTTGCTCCAGTTCCATTAATTGCCAGGACTCCCGGTCTCTCTTCCCCCATTAAGTCCATTCTGGTGGCGGCACACAAGTCCTCTACCACAAAGGTGTACCATATTAAATGGAAGCGTTTTTCCATTTGGGCTTCTCAAAGAAATTTGGATCCCTTTACCGCTCCTGTTCCAGCAGTATTAGAATTTTTGTCTCAAATTTTCTAGCAGGGGGCCAGCTCTTCCGCGGTGAAAGTCCAGCTGGCGGCTATATCCCATTTTCATGTAGGAGAAAATTCAGGTTCTCTAGCTGCTGCCAGAATTTGTAAGACCTTTATCAAAGGTACTTTTTTACTGAGACCTCCTATTAAGTATCCTTCCCCTCCATGGGATTTGACCTTGGTT
Organism: Protopterus annectens; assembly: GCF_019279795.1. Taxonomy (NCBI): domain Eukaryota; kingdom Metazoa; phylum Chordata; order Ceratodontiformes; family Protopteridae; genus Protopterus; species Protopterus annectens. The sequence goes on from NC_056730.1 coordinate 854,564,257, forward strand.
CTTCAGGCCTTAGTTGTGCCTCCATTCGAACCCGCAGCATCAGTTGATTTGAAATTTTTGTCGTGGAAGACAGCTTTCCTGGTGGCTATCACCTCTGCCAGGAGACTGTTGGAGCTTCAAGCCTTATGTATGAAATCCCCGTACTTAGTTTTACATAAGGATATGGTGTTTCTCAGGACTAACCCTTCTTTCCTTCCTAAAGTTGCTTCGGAGTCAAACATTAGTCTATTAATCTCCCGGTATTCTTCCCTAACTTTCAAAATAAAGGGGAATACAAACTTAATTTGCTGGATGTTCACAGACAGTTACGCTTTTACTTATATAGGTCTAAACCCTTCCGTAAGTCTAATCAGCTTTTTGTTTCCTTTGCCAAACCTTTTTTGGGGAAACCAGTTTCAAAGGTGACTCTTGCTAGATGGATCTCTCTTTATATTTTGCAGGCATACAAGAAACATGGATTACCAGAACCAGCCAGGATTCATGCTCCTTCTACTTGTTCTATGGCTACTTCTGCTGCATTTTGGTCCAGAGTTTCCCTGGATGATATTTGTTCAGCAGCTACCTAGGCTTCCTCTCACACTTTTATTACTCATTATAAGTTGGACATGGTGTCTAGAGGAAGGGCTTCTTTTGGTTCTGCAGTGCTCCGGAATATCCTTCCTTAAGAGCCTCCCAAGATTTTTGGTAGCTGGGGACTCTATCCTACAGGTTGATGACCAAATGAAGTTAACTACTTCAGATAAATAAGTTGTGTACTCACCATAAAGTTCCATCTGAGTAGTTAGACTTCATTTGTCATCAACCTTCCCTCCCTCCTCCTCCCAGACCTTGGTGGTTTACGTCTGTTTTTGGGCTCAGAGTTCTGGGTCTGGTGAGCCTAGTTTATGTGTTCAGGTCAGGTTATGTCTCTTGGGCTGATGTGTGTCATGTTGTGGGTGGCAAACTTGATCTGAGGGTTGGAAGGAGGTTGCAGTGTAGTATGGGTAAGGGGGAGGAGCTTGGAGCTCAGGTCTTAGCTTGGAAAGCTGCCGGCTCGAATCCGTATTGGATCTGAAACCCACAGGTGGATGACAAATGAAGTCTAACTACTCGGATGGAACGTTATGGTGAGTACATAACTTATTTTTTTAGAAACATCACAACAGTCTTTACTCAGTGAACCCAGTTACTTTCTCCAGTTTGTTTTAATCATTTGTTAGTTAGCTTGCATGTTTATTCTGCTGTAACCGAAACTCACCATACTAAGATAACCCCAGACAACTAACACGTACATCTGTATGACATAAAAATCACATAGTACAACAGAGAAATACTGTAACAAATGTAGTGTTGCAAGCACATTAATAAAACAGTTACCTTCACTTTGAATATTTTAATACTAGTGCTCTTTATTCCCCTATAGTACATAATAGGTCCTCGGAATACCTACAGTCATTTCCTTTAATTTCTTCAAAGTACTGGCACTTTTTAAAATGAATGTAACAGCCTGATTTTTTTTTGCATTCATATGAATCTGTTCTACGCCTTCTGAGATTATATACTTGTTCCATTATTAAAGGAAGGGAAGCACAGAATGCATTCATATGATTGTAAAAAATATCATGGTCTGAGAAAGATTTAATTTAGTACTAAAAATTTTGAAGGAAACATATTAATGCAGAACTTATAGACATATGCCACAAGGGTCTCAACTGTACCGCTTTGGTGCCTTCTTTCAAGTCCTGATTTAGAAAAAGAAAAGTAACGAAGAGTCTCTAAATTTCAATTTCTCCTTTTGCAGATTCCTGGACACTGAAAAGGACTCAAAATCATGGATAATTTTAAAATACTCTAATTCCCTTAAAAAGTTAGAACAAAATATGCATGAAACGCATTTTCTAAAGAATAACCATGTAATTCTACTATATGGCTTTATTGACTTACTATAATCTTTACAGATTTACCAAAAAAATATTTCATATGGTTCACAGGAAAAAGACAAAATCAGAGATGTTCTGCTAAATTCTGAGGAGCTGATGGATATGTATGGAAATTAAGAGAAGTAGTGGCATATACAAACACAGCATTTAAATGTATTTACATCTACTGTCTTTGAAAGGATAGCCATCAAAAGACCAACTCAGTTTATAAAATTTGTGCTTTTATGGTAAATCGCTGAGGACTGAAATCACAATAATGGCACACGTATGAGTTTCAGACTTCTGTCCTTCAGAAAATGCATGCTAACACAAATCTGGTTAGTAAAAAAAACTTTCTAAGTTTATAACAATAATATTTAAAATATGTTCCATTTAGGCCTTATCCATATTTCTTATGACAAGAGGTTGAGAGGTATGCGGGGAAGTGATGTGGAAAATGCAGAAGGCATTACTGATGAAACATATACATACCACCCGACAACTCTTGGATGTTGAAGCGATAGCACTTTATATTAAAAGCAGGAACTACTTTACCTTGTCAGTATAAGCTGCAAACAGTTAACATTAATGTTAATGGTGGTCACAGTAACCACCACTAACATGACATTTACCTCAGCAATGTAAGCTGCAATCTATACTTTTTCCCACTTCCTAAAATCATTCATGACCACGCAAATCTCTCCCACCAGCAGCACAATATTCCAATCAGGTTGCAGTCTCAATCTAATGATCAGACCTTGATGTTGCATACTTCTCACTCTGACTAAGCTGAATGTAGGTTGCTAAAAAGTAGTTCGCAACATTAAAAAGACTGTTTCTAAACAAATATTACCGAATGGAGTCTTAAAATAAAGACCAATTGTCAGGAAGAATAGCGCTATTGGAATGAAACATAAGCATGAATATAGTGTCAGGCATTAATTACTTTACTGGTTAAAATCTTATCATACAACAGACAAAAGCATAATAACATATGACTGTCAAGCGAAACAGGCTTAGAGAAAAGCAAACTAATGTTGACACAAGCCACACAACACTCCTGCTACCCTCCATCCTACCCCTGATAAATTATTTTCTGTATTCTCTTTGAGAGCACAAGAAGGTCACACAAGTCTTCCTAGTTCAAAAACATTAGTAGTTTTAGAGGGGAAACATTTAAATAAATCATTCAGGACAGAAAAGTTCCATACAGTTGTGAACTACAATTTATGCATACTAACTACAATTGTAGCCAAAACACATTGCTACCCTAAAAACATAATTGTTCATAACTGTTACATGACAGCAATAAAGCCCAAAGACGAAGATACAATTATGCATTTTAGGGCTTCTCTTTTCCAAGCCAGACTCAGTAACCATTGTTACAGCTACAGTAAGTCATGGTCAATTTACAGAGAGCTATTTTTTACGTGCAACTCAAGGTACACTATTCTTACTGACAACAAAAAGACATTTTTTTTCTTCAAACAGAAGACAAAGTGACAACTATTCCCTACACCCTCATTATTTCTGGATTGTACTTTGTTAGGCTTGCACCACATATTTTTTCTTGGAATTTAACTACAGTAAAGGAATTAAACAGCCAGGGCTACATAATATTCAATGCATATATTACCAATGCATTGCAATTCATAGTTCTCAACCAATCGGACAAATCCAAAAATAATCAGGGACACTTTTAAAATATTAACACTTTTAACCTGAGTCATTGACAGAATACAAGAATGTGAATTAATATACATTTTCTGTATTTTAATTATTTCTCACAAAAATGTGTTTTTTTCTCACAAATCATTGAGGATTGACTTCCTATCATTCTGAAAATGCATGCAGACATAAATTATGGCATTCTAATAACTATGTTTATAAGAGCAATATTTAAAATGTGTCTTTATTTTTTGGCCCTTATTAGTTTTAGGCTTTGTCCAGGTTCCTTGAGCTAACAGGTTGAGACATATGGCAGGGGTCATTTTTCATATGTGCCAGTGGAGCACCAATGCACGCATGTCACTGGCAAATCTGCAGGTCAGTCAATCATGCATTATTTCCATATGACATTACTGCCATTTGGTATGGCAGTCACACAGCTCATGCCCACTTCTGAGCAGTCCAACCATGAGGGGTACTAGGATGCACTTATGTTGACCTGGGTGTGAGTCTGCCTTTTAAATTTAATGTCGCATGGCTTAAGTTTTGTTTTTGCACATAACCAGAACAAAAACACATCCAAAAATGGCTGTTCCTGTATGGATGAATTCATTTGTTCAATTTGTTTTGAACTGTTTAAACTGCCAGTGATTTTGGACAGTGGACACAACCTCTGTAAGTTCTGTATTGATAATGTTTTGGAAATTGAAGGGACTCCCAAATGCCTGGAGTGTCAAGCTGCTAATCCTGGAAAGAAGTACATCCTTAACTGATTATTGTCTAAACTGGTAGATAAAACAGAGGTCAACTTGAGTCCAAAGTACACAACCCCACCTGCAAATGTGAGTAGAGGTGTCCAACTATGTGATGTATATGGCGAGGGACTGAAACTTTTCTGTGAGGACTGTCACTGTCTAGCATGTCTTATTTGTAAAGTTCCAGAAAATACAGAGGTCACAGTTTCTTGCCACTTCAGGAGGCAAAGTACCTTCAGCAACAGAAATATAAGGTTTGTCCGATGTAGGGATGGTTAAGTATCATGCATAGTACTAAATAAATTAAACAGAGAGCAGTCTGACTGTAACTTTTTTAAAAGCTTTTATCAGAAAATTTTCTTGTCGCCAGGCTTTATGCGATTTGCAGGGAATTTCTTTTCTCCTCCCTTTTTATGAAACACTCCAGACTAAAAAAAAATAAAAAATACAAGACCCCAGTTGATGTTTGATTTCTGTTGCTTGGTAACCCCTGTCATCCTTTTGGAGCTACACCTACTCAACAGTGGCTTTGATTGCTGAAGGAGTCAAAGTAAAGATGACATGAAAAACAGAAATACCCTACTCTAACATATATAATTGACCTATTACTTTTGAAGCAGGAACAAGTCATTCTCCAGATGGGTACTGGCCTACTACATACCCTGATATATTCTTCTTTCGATGTTACTTTCTACACCCGACCATATGGCTGAGCTGACCAGCCATTGTTCCATGCTGATTATTGCTGAATTCAGGCTTCTCCCACTTTCCAGTACTGGCAGTACAGCTGTTTTGACAGATGCTCAGTCTTCCATCCAGACTTTCCTTATTAGTGGTTTTGGGTTAATTATTAGTGTATGAAATTACTTAAACTGTATTAGGTTATTATTTTGATCACTTTATGCTAAGCACAGAATATGGTCTATTATAAAATGGCATTTGAACGTCTTAAACTTTTCAGTCATAAATTAACAATCAACATATATTTGATAGTCAAATGATGTCCTCACCTGACAAAGACATGCCAATCAACTCTACGCTTCTTACTTGGACTGAATTTTCAGGAAAAAAAAAAATTTTTTAATTTTTTTAATCTCATCAACAAAACTGCTATAACCTTTCACCCAACATGCCTTCATTCAACTGTACTGGAGATGCACTTGGAGGAGCAATTGATGAGCATCGTATAGATCATCTGACTGCAACCACCAATCAGATCTCTGATGTGTCTTTCACATTAGAAAAAATGTTGGCGAGTCAAAACAGAAAATTCTGCCGTTTTCATGTTACATTTTCTAATCTGAAATAAAGAACTTGCAGTGCATGATCTGTGTTTGTCTCACAGATGACAAACAGCTTTAAAAAGGAGGCAGCATGCGCCCCTGCGCCCAAGCCTAAATCCATCACTGATTACCTGGCCATTCTGTTCAAGTTCACCATTTGGTTCCCTAGCACAAATTAAGCATGGGGGTGTACTTTTGAGTTTGTTCTCCTTCATCTGAGATATTAAACAGAGATCCCATCTGCTTGTGTTGGTTGTAACTTAGATGGCTGTAAAAGATCCTATGGCACCTATTGAAAAGAGTAGGGGTCCATTATTTACAAATTTTACATGACAGGTTATATGCATAACTTATTTACAATATTTACATACTTATCTGTATATATTTACAAGGTTGAATAATAATGTACACATTAGTGAATATATATATTTTTTCATTTTTAACATATTTACACATTGTCATTTAACTCAGACCCTAACTCCGTTTTCCTTAACCATCATCAAATGTTTCTTTTTTAATAAGAACATTTTTATTAATTTAACATATTTACAATAAATACGCAGAAAGGAAGAAATATAACATCACATATTGTTATACAATGATAGGAGTACAATGACTCATCAAGGTAATCTTATACAATTAACAGTCTTGATTTTTCAGTAGCATCATTTCAATGTTATCCCAACCACCAAATGTCTTATTATGATTTATGGATGTTATTCTGATCACTTTTTTTTTCAGTTTTACATAGTATTGCTGTTAAATTTATAAATTATTTGAATGTAGGAACTGAATTCAATTTCCAATTTTTTGTAATAACTTTTCTGGCAATTTAGTTGTTTGCCTTTTACATATATATAGGAAGTGGAACATTCATTGGTATTTAGTTAAAGAACAATTATCAGACTATAACCACTTAAAAACATGCTTTATCTCTTAATAATGTAATTTATTTACATTTTCACAATCCATAAACGTGTGTCCAATCAGCTTTTATGTCTTTACTACATCTCCAACAAAATGAAGAAGTCATTTTACTAAACTTAGAGATTTTATAGGGAGTAACAAACATTCTGTGTATATATTATATATATATATATATATATATATATATATATATATTTCTACATAAACCTTTCCAGTATAAACTTGAAGTTTGACTACAGAGTTTTATTCTTACCATTTACTGAGTCACTCAATCCACTACTATCTAAAAAATTCTAGAATTTTGCATCAGTATTATTATTTTTTTATAATCAACTTATATAACCTGGACAAATTTCCTTTGTAGGTCAATCTACCTATGATGATAGCATTCATATGATTATATAATGGGGGACAGCGTTATGTTCCTCTTCACTCATATTATCTACAAATTAATTTAATTTCTTACTGCTGGATAATATTAACTGGTCAACAGATTTGTTCAACTTATATTCTTTCATTAAATATTCCGGTGACTTAGCTTTTCATTTTTCAAAGCACTCAGACCATAATATTAATCCATTCCTTTTTAGTAAATTCATTTTAACATTGTTTTGAGTTTCCTTTAATCTAGAAGTGTGTGCAATGAAAAAGCATACACATTTCCACTTTGTATCAATGGAGTTTTAAAAACATATTTCTTAACTGTTTTAAGAATTGATTTCATGTATGCAGAGTCTAAAGATTGAAATTAATTTCCTTCTAAGGTAAATTTTGTTAACCAGATGAAAGGATTGTTACAACGTATTTATGATTTATCATATTTAATAAACTTATAAGAATTTAGTATAATCTGCTATATATAATCTTGGATAATATGATCATTTAAATAAGTACCAACTTATCCTCAGAAGTAAAAAAAAATCATTCCATTTTTTTATAAGAAGTAACACTTCAATTATTTTTTAAAAATTATTATTAATAGTCTTACTCACATCTTGATAGACTTTTATTTCTAAATGTTTTATTTCTTTCCCTTCCCAATTATATTTATATTTATTTATAAACTTACTATGTAGTAATTGATTTAACAATAAAATTTCATTTTATTATTAAATTGCAGCAGCAATACTTCTTGAAACTTTTCAATTTCCTCATCTGTTTTTGATTAATTTAAATTTCCTATAGTTAGTAAAATATTATCTGCAAAAAGCTGTATTTTATATTGACAATCTGTTAATTAAGAATCCATAACTTTTTTTCATTGATTCTTATACTAAGGGTTCAATAACTAATGCAAATAGCAAACAAATAAATCCAAACCAGCCCAAAAGTTGAAAATGTTGAAACACAGGTGCCCATTAGGAAGGTAGCTGGAATAAAGAAGCTGAACCACGACAAAGTAAAATCTTTTTTAATACAAAATGGTGAGCCCTTTCGCAATGGTAACCATTGCTTCATCAGATGATTCACCAGTGATATAGGATATCAGAATTATTTAATTTATTTGTTTTTGTTCAAACCTTGTGTTGTGCATTTCACCTTGTATTTCTAACAACTTTATTCTCACTCTTTCATTTTATTACCAGCCTATCTTCCCATTCTATCTTTACTATGCATTTTTAAGGAGTCCCAAAGTATGACTTTACTAACCTGACCACTGTTATTCAAAAATAAAAAAAGTTCTCAATTTGTTCTTTAAGGTAACTCTTAAATTATTTTCATTACATCTTATATACTTGGATTTTAAAATAATCTAAAATGTTCTTATATCTATACATATATTAATACTTAGTACATTATGATCAGATAAAGGACAAGGAATAATTTAAAAATAATTCATGTTATTACGTAAACCTATAGAGGCATAAATTCTCTCAATTCTAGTTTGTGCCCCATGTGCATAAGAATAATGAGTAAAGAACAATGTCTTATCTTCTGCTTTTGCTAGTAAATCAACTAAATTATTATTACTAATCAATCTGCTTTAGCTGATCCCAGTATTTTAGCTTTCGTCTATTCACTGGCATCTTCCAAACTAGATATGTAGTTAAAATCTCCTCATAAAATTAAACTACCCTTCCAATGACTTTGTAGTAAGTTTAAGTGATCTTTAGTCACTCTTGCACCAATTCCAGGGATCCAGTAAAAACTAGCTAGTGTATAGAGTTTTCATTATATTTAATTATTACAAATGAATGCATTCCTTTGGGATCATTAATGGATTCCATGACCTTGGGTATTATGGCAGATTATCTCCAAAATATAGCAGTTCTTCTTCACTTTTTATTAAAAGAAGCAGATGATAACATTTCATAATCTAAGTTATTTTAATATTGTATATATTTAACCCATTTGCAGTGGGTTAAATAAAGGCAACAAAAGGAAATCATTAATGAGATAGGTAAATAAACAACTTAGACCCATTTACAGTATAGTCTGCGGTGGTGCAGCGGTTACAGCTGTCACCTCACAGCAAGAGGCTCTCTGGTTTGATTCTCAGCTGGAGTGCCTTCTGTGCAGAGTCTGCATGTCCTCCCTGTGGTTGAGTGAACTTTAAAGACATGCAGGTAGGTGTGTGCGTGAATGGGTGTGCCTTCTTTGAAGTCTGGGCACCAGGCTGGCAACTCGACACTGTAAAAATCCACTGCCAATCATAAGCGGATCAGTGATCTGCTGTGGTGACCCCTAACCAGGAAAAGTCAAAGGACATTACTATTTAACCCATTTACATTAATACATAATAGATTAAAGCTATCCTTACTGTGTATTTAATATTTCTTTTAGAAAATAATATAACACATTTATTCTCATTTTTTTTTAAATATTTCCTTTCTACAAACTAAACTACTAAAACTCATAAATAACAAAGACAAGTCTACAACTATAATTGTATATATTCCTAATAAAAAAAACCTACCACAGATACCAGAGTTCCTAGTTTGTCTATCGAAAAGACAAACTACTATATTATCTCTCAACATACCAATACCTACAAATTCATCCAAAAACTAGCCAAAACACCGTGACTTACAAATAATTAATATAATTTTATGTATAAGCAAAAATAATGATGCTTAATTAATTATATATTTGCCATTTAAACTATTCCTTCATTATACATAAAATGTTTATTAATCCTCTTCTATTAATCATAAACATTAAATCCAACAAATAATTTACTATATATCTATTTATGCAATAGTAGTATAAATTATCCATTAAATATTCATAAATTATTTGATCATTCAACATTAATATAACTAAATCTCTAAATAAGAAGAACAGAGTGGGAGCTGAAGAGATAAAGGCATATGTAAACTTACAGTTGACATGTAATGTTACCAATCTAAACTATAATACAAAAGGTAAATCAATGCACATATATATTTGCAATAGTAAAAGACATGCATATATTTTATAGATATTACAAAAGTTCTGAATTAATAAGTACAAGTCTATATCTCAAAATAGTGTAACACTCTTAACATGACAAATATCAAAATATTTAAAAATCCTTTAGATTATTAACCCAATTCATAAAAACGTACATTACTGAGGTTGAAGAAAATATCTTGCTATTTCTGTGGAGTAAAAAAAAATATCTGCAGTCTATATTGTATTCAGAAGTTACAACATGCTTAATTTAAATCACAGTCACCCTTCCCAGGTTCAAACATATTGAAAAATCTACTTTACTTTCTATCAAAATGGATGTACTGATTCAGCAATAAAACTCTCAGATTTCAGCTTTGACTTTAAAAATTAGTTATTTCAGGTAGTTTTAGTGACTCTAGTAACATACAACATGTAAAAAGCTTCAAAGTTCACATGACCAAGATTCAAATTTCAACTTTCAGATTATTTTCAAATATTTTTATATGATTTTTATCTACATTATATGAGATCTTATGCATTCACATTTCTGCCATATGCAGGTATATGTAAAACACATCTTTCTTATAAGCAGTTTATTTTATTTTCCTACTAATGATCTACCTTATTCTATATATATTGTATTTCTAAAATATCCCATCAAAGAGCTATTTAAACATCAGCTCTCTATTAAAGATTATAGTATGTGTATATATTTCTTAACTTATTGACACTTCTCTTCTACTAATCTTACATATTAAATAATCCATTCCTTGTGCATTTGCATATTTTTCACAAGTTGTTTACTGTTCTTATTAATTCTAGTTTTACAAGCAGTCTTGACTATATATATAAAAGAATTCTGGCTTGTTTAATTTGAATGCGTATTTTTAGCCATTGTAAACTACTGTTTTGATCTAAGCTTTAATTCCTAACATTAGAATTTGATCACAGCATGTGAAAATAACAACTCACAGCAGCTGCCAATTTCTGTTGTAAGTTTCTCATTCTTCTTAGTTCTTTTAAGCTGTTCTAATCAGTAAGAAACATCTAACTTTACTTCTTTCTATTAATATGTAAAGTGACAGTTAATAACGCTATAACATAAGCTATTAACATTCAGCAAAATATAAGCAAATTATGTCAGCTCAGTATAAAAATTACTATTGCTTTTGTTTACCAATTCTTCACTTCAAAGGGAAAAAATGTTATTTTGAATAGATTTTTTACATATATACTTGAAAAAAAAAGTAGTTTCTGTTTTCCCAGACATCAGTGTTGAACTTTGACCTAGATTTTCTTCAGAACAGCTCAAGGAGAGAAGCAAGGCAAGCAAGAAGCCAGAACTCTGACACAACTGGAACATTCATTTGTTCTAAAACTTTCTTTAAGTGTTACTTGCTTCATAAATGACCTGTAAAAGGAATGTGTGTTACACAGGAACAAAGAAAATAAAATCACCAGCACTTTAAGATTTCTAATTAGCACGCTACTTATATCTAACATTCATTTAACCCAGTAATGCACATACTAAGCAAAGTTGAACAAATAAGTAAAATTCCAAATTTATATAGTCTTCAAGTTACCAGTTCTATTGCTTATAATTTAATAACATTCCCTTGCAGGAAGTATTTGTTAAACATTTAGAAATGCACTTATATGTTTAGTTAAATTAAATATATCAAGTCTTTCACTATAAATATAGTAAAACAGTAAAAACAGCCATCATATTCGTCATCATAAAAAAAAATTGTTTCAGGTCTTACACATCCAGAAAGTTGGCATTAGGATGGGGGACAAAGTTAATACTACTGAAAATATGGAAGTAAAATGGATTTTGCATTTAGGAGCACATAGAGGCTTGGGTTTGAATGATAGTGTTCCATTGAAGACAGTGCTAAAATCCCGAAGGTTAAAATAAGAAAAGTATTCAAGTAAATGTTGCTTCAATATGATAAGACTACATAAATACATGCAGGGTTTTGGGTCACCATGGTAGTACTTTCTGGAGCCGTCTTTAGTATAGATATTATTAAAGACAAGTATTTGTTAAAATGTATGAAATATATGTATTAAAGTATATGTATTTATTAGGTGGACAACACGTGCATTCACTAAGCAGAATATATGTATTTACTAAGTTGAGTACCCACTGCTTGCATTTTTTATATACATTTTCATGTTTATGTCTATAAACACAAGTAGTTACCAAATGGGAAATAAATTCAGGTACTTATTAATATATGCATTTGTTAACTAATTTTTTATATATTTTTTTTGTTTGTATTTTATTTATATTTGTCTATATGTCTTTGTCTTTATACTTTGTGCATGTGGTTTTTAAATAGAATTTATCTGACTTTGGTTACTAATTAAGGGTAAAATGTAACCATAGTAATTAATTAATTGTTGAGTGCTGAATTAACTTTGAGTGGTAGGATTGGTTATTCTTGTAATGAATTAAAGTATTTAAGTGTTGTTGCTGTTTGAATGAACTGTCTGATGAAGCAATGGTTACCATTGCAAAAGCGCTCACCATTTTGTATTAAAAAAGATAATTTTACTTTTTGTGGTTCAGCTTTTTTATTCCAGTTGCCTTCCTACTGGGCATCTGTGTTTCATAATTTTCAATGTTTGGGCTGGTTTGGATTTATTTGTTTGCTGCTTGCATCATAAAAAATGTTTAGCTTAAAATATAAATACACAGTTATGTATGTTTTGAAGCTTAAAGTCCAGTACAAATGTTTTACTTAAAGGGTAAATCTTTTGTTACAGGAAATAAAAGTTCTGTAACCAGAGAATAAAAGTCACTTGTTTTTAAGATAATTTTAGAAGTAGTTTTCCAGGAATTCAACTAACTCTGTCTCTTGAGAGATATACTGTTCTACTCCATTTATTCAGTATTATTATGGGTTGCATTGCTGTTAACAAAATTGGATGTCTCCTCCAGCATGTTATTTTTTTTTTCAGAAAGAAATAATTTGATCTTTGCAGGAAACACCAAAGTGGCTTTAATATTCCCTCGGATTCACTAATCCTCCGTATAAGACTTAATAAGTCTTACTCGGAGGCTGCAGTTGAACGGTTTGGCATCAGTGTGCCATGAATATGTATGAGGGCACGCTGACTCAACCGTAAGTCTTACACAGACCATTTAAGAAAGCAGGGGCGTGTCAGACTGCCGAGCAGTCTAAATGTCCACGGCCCTGCAAGTGTTTTAAAACTAAACAAAGCACACACACAAGAGCGAGTCCGCTCAAATGTCCCTGCACCCAACACCACACTCCCTGATATTGTAAACCCCTATCACAGTTCTAAAACACAAAACATTAAATATATTTTTTTAAATCCCCAAAATAGCTGCCCGTATTTGTGCATGTGTGCGCGGGTGTGGCCATTATTTAGCTAGAGTTAGCAATTCTGACATGGAAGAGCATAAGAAAGAATGTTAATGCAAATCACACCAAATAGCAATAGCGTAATAGTAGAGCATTCGCACAAAGAAGAGGCATTCACGGTTCGAGTCCCACCACTGCCCTTCATATTTATTTTTTAAATCAGTATATGAAATAATACCTGACAAATATGTTTAAACATTACCAAAAAGCAGTGAAATGGCCAATGTATCAGTGAACAAAATAAATATTGTAAAGGATCCTGATATAAAATTGCCTGCAGTTAAGCAGCGCTTCACCCAGTGCAATAGAGTTGCCCGTAGTTTAATAGCACTTTACCTAGCGCAATAGAGGTGCCCACAGTTTAATAGCACTTTACCTAGCGCAATAGAGTTGCCCATTGTTCCATAGTGCTTTACCCAGCACAACAGAGTCGCCCATAATTCAATGGCACTTTACCCAGTGCAATGTGTTTGCACGGAAGTGCGCGCCGCACCAACCAAGGCACCGTAGGGCACCGAGGCGCAACGTATAGCAAAGTTGCTTAAATGCAGCCACACCCCCTAGCCTGTCTGGATAGTATGAAAATAAAATGAATGACAAGATTCAAAGCCAGTACTCTGTGCATCAGAAGCAAAGTACAGAACCACTAAGCCATGACAACATAGGGGAAACAGCCACTATTAACATTCATATACTTATGAATGGTAGTTTAACCATTACTAAGCAGGTCTGCAGTCAGCCGAGAATTTTACAAAATGGCCAATCACAAAAAAGTGCGGGAAATGCAGCATATTTAAGCCCCACAGGTGGGAATACATGCCATAACTGATTGTAGCTCACATCTGCAATTAGAATGTCTGCTGTCAGAGAGGGAACACACTTCTGATCACAATGTTAGGGCATCGAGGAGTCCAAATACTTGGTTTGGCTCCTTGTCCACCGTCACGCATCAAGACTCCTGCAGGGCCAGTTCCAAGGGACGGAGTACAAGGCAGAGGCTTGGAATCGGTTAGCTCGTGATCTCACCAGTGCCACATGCGTGGCTCGGACTGGTGAGCAGGTCCGTCACCACCTTGCAGACCTGAAGAGATGAAAGCAGGACCACCGTAACCAATGGATACAGGAGGCCCGTGGGATGCGAGATGCCCCACAACTAAGTATGTAGCCATGGAATGCAGTATGTAAGAATTGATAATGGAGTATGTATAACGGATAGGTATGTCTCAATATCCCCTCATTTACTTTACAGCTGCAGGTGACCGTGCTATGAATCAGCAAGCCTATGCTGATAGGCTGCTAAGGCTGTGCCACCAGGCAGGTTAGTGATTATTCTGCATGTATTGTTATATAAAATATGGGAGAGAGCATGAAAGAAAGTGTTGTAGTCCAATAATACAGCCATAAAATTGCCTGAATAAGTCCTCTGCATATACTGTCAGATAAAAATGTCAGAGAGGCAGAAAAATAGTGTAGAAAACCATTAAGAAAGGTAACATATGTCTGGAATAATATCTCTGCAGGCACTGTTATATAAAATAAGTGAGTGAGCCTGAAAAAAGATTATTCTAACCTATTAATAAAGGTATTATATGTCTTGAACATGTCTGCCATATACACCGTTAAAACAAATAAAGGAGTGAGCCTGTGGAAAAGTGTGTAATGTCATTAATAAAGGTCTAAAGCCCTGAGCATGTCTGTGTCACAGAGTCTGAAATGTTGTTGTACCCTTGCAGTATACAAACAGTACTGTTTGAAAAGGTGCTGGCAACCCAGAGTTGTGCAGTCCCATATAATGTGGGTGATGGAAGTACTAGTAGCTGTGAAACATATATACAGTCCACAACAGGCAGTTACTGGCTGGCATGAATAAGTAAACCTGGCACATGTGTAGCATGTTGTTTTTTCCCCAGAAATGTGAGTGTGTGTCAAGAAATGCAGGGTTCTGTACAAATTGAAGTGAAAATGTCATGTGAAAACATCCCAGATATGCAGATAAAGAAATATAAATGCAATCAAGAAATAAGTAGCAGTAACATCTGCATCCTGGACAGTTAGTATGTTAGATATAGGTCAGGCATATATTGAACTAGCCAAACCCAGTACGCAACCTAATGTATGGTGGCAAGTGTAATAATACAGGTAGGGGATATACACTTGCATTCACTAGGAATGTAGTGTAGACTAAAAGGTCATTATAAGATGTTAACCGAGGTTTTTTATACACCCTACTGTATGTGCATAAACCATGCAATTCCACACCTCAATGGGTATGTGTAATCTTAAATATTTGTTGGGACATATGTCCTATTGTTCTATAAATATTTACATTCACATTGATGCAGGTGCCCTGTTTAAACACCACAATCATGGTGGCCTGTTGCTACCAAACATCCCTGCATGCTATTGGAATAACCACTGTGGTTCAGTATATACATGTGTTATGCTTGCTGTTCAACTGTTGTACCCTTGGTGTGTTGGGTTAATGGGGATATTATTGCATGCTGTTACAACTAATCTGGAATGCTGTTTTGCTTATGTTGTAATTAAACACACCTAATCACAGAACGTATGGGAAGGCCGGTCCCAGCGGACCCACCTGTCCCTCCTCAGCCGGCGAGTGCACACCTGGCACCAGCAGGTCCAGTGCCCAGCCCGGGCTCCCCTCCTTTGTTGGTCCTGTGCCACCTTCAGGTGGAAGCACTGCAGGGGATGGGGCTCATCCCCCCCTGTGCAAGCGTGGGCAGAGAAGCACCACCTGTCACCCTTCAAAGGGTCCGGGCTGTGGTGCGTAGGGAGATCCAGCGTTCAGTCACTGATCCACTATGCCAGCTTGAGGTGAGAGTGGCGCTTCTCATGGGTGAGCCTGCCTGTCCTACGCAGCCCCCAGCACAGCCACCCTCGGGCTGTGAAGGTTCAGTGGTGACTGCCCATGGGTGGGGATCTCAGTTCCACTGTTACCATCTGTGGGCTCATGGGCTTGCAATTTCCAAACATCCGACCCCATCAATTGTGTCACCCACCCCATGTGTTATACACCGCCCCTGTATACGTCTTGTCTGTCTTGTCTGTTTACCTTTCCAACCTACCTCCCCAGACATACCTACTTCCTCTACCTCACTTCCCACTCTCACCTGAAAAAAAAAAAAGGGCAATCTGTACCCACAAAAAAATTACGCCCCATACATAGCTGCCCATTTCGCACACATGTCCATCGGACAAACATGTAAGCTGATAATTAGAATTGGCAGTACAGCATACTTTGTTGTCCTCACCCCTCTCCCAGGGGTGGAAGGTTTCAAATTTCACTCCAAATTCATTGCATATGCACAGCTGTTGCTGTTAAAGAAATGGGCAGCTATGGACCTGCCCTACACCTGTCCTGCACATCCCGAGCTTGTTTACCTACTGTTTGTCCTACTTTGTGCCCCCTTTTTCACCACTTTCCTATCTCCCCATTTTCTTTTCTTTAAAAGAAATTAGCGCGGGGGTTAGCAGGAGTAAGCACTTTTAAGCAGTAGTTAGTGGGTTTGCACCAGTGTTCACATGTGTGCGCTTAGCTAAGCATCGGTAAGCAACACGCAAACCTGCGCAAACCCACTTACAACTGCTTAAAAGTGCCTTAGTCACTCTATGGCAGGGCCCTTGTACTGCTCAGCAGCAAAGTAAAATACCCCTGTCAGTCTCGAACCCCAGGCCTTGGACTCACAAGACGGCATGAAGTACCACTAAGCCACAGCAGATATACAATAATGTGGTGCTGAAAGAAATATATCATGCATTACAATGAGTGAATGTAAAGGGTGAATAGGAATGGCATAACACAAATCCTGTTCTGTGGCCCTTAACCAGCAGGTGTTGTGGAATTGCATGACATGACTGTGAAAAGAGAACCAGCCATGCTAGTAGGGAATAATGTTACAGTAGCACCTTACAAACCCCACACAGTATCAGAGCAGGATAAACACTGGCATATTTGAATAGGTCAGAGGCCAGACCTCCCAACTGTGACTGATTTACAGGGATGTCCCTGATTTGCAAACAAATGTTAGCTGTGCCCCTCTGACTCCCTGTGGAATGTACTAACAGTAGGCAGAACGGTGGGGAATCTCACTTAATGAAAAATGTCAATAAGTGAGAGTAGACACTGCTTGCACATCAGAAAAGGTGTAGTGATACATATGCTCCAAATCCCCCAAAGTCTCAACAGCAAAATGTCTGAAATATATCACCGGTGTATCCCACTTATATGTACCTTTCCCTGAGGCTCTTCAAATATTTACCTGAGAGTATCTGAGGCCTGGAAGTGTCAGAAACACACAGACATATCAGCTTGTCTGCTGTTACACACTCAGCAAATAGCTGTAGAATGAATTCCACAAGCATGCCCATATGTAGGAGTACACCACAGAAATATCAAAGGATGTAGCCATGTACTGCTAGCAACCACCTGTGACAATGCCATTGTTCAGGTGCTGAAAAGACTGGTGTGGTGCACAGTCAAAGTATACTAGGCTAACCTCTGTCTACCATCTGGATATGTCCACAGGTGGGAGCTACTGAGACAGACTACTAGCCTTTATAGACTAACAGGTACACAGCAACTCTGCATGTTCAGCAAGATAAACAGCACACGATAATAAATAATGCTGTCCACAGTTCTGCACCCGTACCCAAAAGTACCATATACCTGTGTAGTCAGGCACACCCATGGGTGTAGGTAGGCATACACAGTACTGAAATATGTCCAGTTATCCTGAGCAGACTGTGCTAATGTCAACACAAACAAACCACAAACTGTTCAGAAGTGAGTAACATACTAATGACAGTATAGCAGTTCACAAACAGTGCATGTGCCTGATATTCATAATTGGTAGTACAACATACTTAGTTGTCCTCTCCTCTCTCTTAGGGGTGGAAGGTTTCAAATTTCACTCCTAATGTATTGCATATGCACAGCTGTTGCTGGTAAAGAAACGGGCAGCTATGAACCTTCCGCACACCCATCCTGTACATCCCAAGCTGGTTTCCCTACTGTCTTCCCCTCTTTGTGCACCCTTTATCACCACATTCCTATCTCCCCATTTACTTTTCTGTCAAAGAAATGAGCGCGGGGGTTAGCGAGAGTAAGCACTTGTAAACAGTTGTAAGTGGGTTTGCATCAGTGTGTGCATGTGTGCGCTTAGCTAAGCGTTGCGCAAACCCGCACAAACCCGCTTATAACTGCTTAAAATTGCCTTAGTCACTGTGTATGACAGGGCCCTTGTACTGCTCAGCAGCAAAATAAAATACCCTTGTCAGTCTCAAGCCCCACACCTTGGACTCACCAGTCTGCATGAAGTACCACTAAGCCACAGCAGATATACAATAACTTGGTGCTGTAAGAAATATGTCATGCATTACAATGAGTGAATGTAAAGGGAAAATAGGAAAGCCATAGGAACACATTGCAATAACTACTGTTGTATGCCAGTTAATTCTCTAATTTGAAAAGAAAGTACATACTCCCATGTATCCAATGTTAGCATTAGTAGGTGTGAGTAAACTTGCACACTGAGAGGAGTGCACTGGAAGAAGCAACAGTCAGGTTTCAGTACAACATGCATATCACTGCTACAACCCTAGCTTCAGATATGAGACATATATACCAACCTTCTGACTGAGACAACAGTGTCCACAGCAAACAAGCATGGGCCCCACCTTGCACAACTGAAAGGGCTACGCCTACCTAACCTTGCATTTTATAGCAGTGTCCTGCAATCACAGTGAGTACTGCAATTACCACACAGCAGGCTGCATGCAATTACTAAATGGTAGGCACCAATTGGTGCATAGGCCATCACATGCATATGTGCAGATACCTAGAAAAGCAGCCTGTACTTGCTGTCCACACATGCAATAATATCATTGCACCAACTGAGAGAGAGAGACAGACAGAGATAGACAGACAGACGGAGACGAACAAGCTGTAAGAGACAGACACTGAAAAGAAAGACCAACACACAGAGGAAACCAAAACCAAAAAAAAAAAAAAATAAATAAATAACAAAGCAACAGCTACAACAGACGGAGGTGAGGAATACAAAGGTAAGGTATGTAACAGATATGTATTTGCAGGCATCCGAATGATGTGTCTGAAGGGTACTCTACATACTGTGAATCATCCATATGTGGCAGCAGTCCATATCTATATGTATATGCACATGTGCATAAGGCAAAGGACATACTGCAACTGTTAGTGAAGGCTGGACATATATATGTTGTTGAAGGTTGCTATGTGCACAAATGTATGTAGGTTGTAGTGTGTGGCATTGCAGACAGCAAGCAGTGCCAGTATATGTCATGTGGTGGTTAAACACTGTGGGACTGAGCTACAGGCAGTGAGGCCTGCTACAGCTATATGGCCTGAGGACATCAAAATGCATTCTGCACAACACTGTGCAATATTATTACATAACCATATGTCTCACAACTGTTGCAAAATTGACATCCCCACCATGAAAGGTGGGCAGTATATGTGCCTATATGTGCATCAATATGTACAGCAATGGATGTATACATGTATGTGTATATATATATATATATATATATATATATATATATATATGTATATATATATATATATATATATATATATATGTATATATATATATATATATGTGTGTGTGTGTGTGTATATATATATATATATATATATGTATATATATATATATATATATATGTGTGTGTGTGTGTGTGTGTGTGTGTGTGTGTGTGTGTGTATATATATATATATATATATATATATATATATATATATATATATATATAAATGTGTATATATTTATATATATATAAATGTGTATATATATATATATATATATAGATAGATATATAGATATATATACGTATATAGATATAGAGATATATAGATATGGATATATATATATATATATATATATATAGATGTATATGGATATATATAGATATATATATGGATATGTATAGATATGTATATATATATATATATATATATATATATATATATATAGAGAGAGAGAGAGAGAGATAGGGAGGCACAGGATCATATGTACTGCAACAGGTGCAAGATGAACAAGGCATGGACTGAACACCAATGTTGGTACTGCAGTGCCATACCCCATTCCAAAACACTTTACCTAGTATCTACCACATAGGTGGTAGCCTGCCTAACACTGAAGGTGTCAGAAGGGAACATGGGACACAGGTGGACAGTAGCCTCCCCTTTGATAATTACAGTGCCACACTAGACTTGTAATCTGTCTATGTGGTACGTGTCATCACAAAAGGTGTGTCATCTAGGGAAATATAGGCAGTGTACCCTCTACTCATCACAGTGCCCCATGTGGTATGTACCTCATATGACAACTACAGCAAGTGGAAAGGCCACAGACATAACTCACAAAGAGTAATACTGCCCTCAAACACATCACCTATGCAGACTGACTCACAAAACCACAGCTAGAGTGCGTTGCATACCGCCCACCCAGAGGTTACCTCTGCCGGACATACAGAGGTATGTCACACCCATAGCAGTCGGCCAACCACCATGTCAACACCTCACAATCCCTCCGGGCTACATGACCTAGGGCCCTAATCCTTGCCACCTCACTAAGCAGCACATGCTGGAGGTACAGGTTCCTATCCACAAATATGTCATACTCTGGACTAAACTACCCAGCATTAACAAACAAGGCTCCTCATTAGCAGATGTCATACATACCCCTGATGATTGTTTGGGAGATAAGTAATATGCCCTGGGAGTCACCTCTGTGTATCCGGTTGACAGGAGCAAGTGAAATCACATTACATGTGTGTCAAAGGCCAGGGTAGCATATGGCTAGGCTGCTCTAGGCCCTAAGGCCAATAGCGTATTACCTACCTATGACACAATGCACACACACGTACTCAGTGCAATACCTGCTATGTGAGGTGGAATGAGTGGACAGTGAATGTGTGCAAGGTCTGTAAAGGTGTGATAGCTTAGTGTGAGGTTGTTTCTGTCATGGTAGTTTGTGTCCTAGGTGTGAGGCCAGAGAAAGATGTGTCAGTTATTGGGATGCAGACATAGTAGGATGGCATATGTTGTGACATAGTTCCTTGTGTACGACTGTGTTGTCCCATTGTAGGCTGAAGCAAAACATGTATGCTCAGTAAGTGGTACTGCTGGTGAATCCAGCTCACATATGAACTGTTGTACTACCTGAAGCTGTAGGCCTAAACAGCACAGTATGGTGTATGTTCACATTCCCTGGTAACACTGTCTTGTGTGTTTCCTGTAGTCTGCACAGATTACATACCTCAGGCATAGGTATCTGTAAGTAGGGGCACACAGTACTGTAAGGTACACAGGTAATGCTCATCTGTGTCGGCATACATTTGTGTGTTGTATGTATGTCTGATGTGTGTGTAATTATGCCTGTACCATGCCTGCAATCACATGTGTGTTACAGGGTATGTGTGTGTACCTAGCAACATGTATACTCTGTTACAGCAGTATGCCAGCTATATTAACAACCATGCACATATGTTAGGTAGGGGTATGGCATCAACGACTAGGGTGGTTTACTGGTAATACTGTAAATGTACTTTACATTCATTGCATTGGATGACATATTTCTTCATGCATTAGCTTCATATATACCCCCGTGGCGAGGTTGTGCATTGTATCCCAAACAGTGTGCCGAGTACTGGTGTATACTGGTTTGTTATATGGAGTGTGGCAGGCACTGTCAGCCAGTTGTGGGCTGAGCACTGATATGTGGTATTGAACGTGTGTATCTTCTGACAGACAAACAGATGCTATATATGGCAGTTAAGTGATATCTGCACTTAATAATGTTAAGTGTGCCACATGACTTGCTCACACATATTGTTTAATTGTCTTCCAGGGCTATGGCTCATCAACGCAATCCGTCATATACAGCTGCGGAGGAACAGGAAATACATAACAGCCTGGTGCAGCACTATACACTGCTGTTTTCTAGGGCCAGCCAGCACCAGCATGAGTGTACTGCACTGTGGCAAGATCTTGTTCATCGGTAAATGACATAGGCATGCATAACCGGACATATGAGCAGGTACGCCATCACTGCAGTGATTTAATTAGACATGTCCGGCTGCGTGCGTCTGATATCCATAGACAACAGCTTGCCACAGGTGGTGGGGCAGCCATACATCCCCCCTCACCAGAGTGGAGGAACTGCTCCTAAGCATGGTGGCTCCTGGCCTACAGCAGCAACAGCATCACACATGTGTCATCATGGAGGCCGGAGCCACCCAGCATGATGACATGGAGCATGCAGGTAATATGCCCTAGCTGTAGACTACTGTTACCTGTATTGTTACAATATGCATATGTGAGATGTGTACTGTGTGTTCAGCAGTTGTTCTGCCTATTGTGTGCAATACTGATATTTGGAATAGTATCTGTACACCTGTGACTGTTGACTGTTGTTCTACTGTAGTTTAGCACACTCACAGTAGCAATGCCACAGTTGTGGCCACTGACAAACTGTGTCATATTCTTGTAGGTCCCTCTGGTGTGACAGCAGGGCAGACGATACATGCTGGTTAGTGTGTTAACACTTTAATATTGGTAATGACATGTGCATGTCATGGGTGAAGTGTAGGCCATGTACACATAACACACCTATGCATAATGCATGCTGTGCATGTTTGCTGTGAGACATTAAACATCTCAGTAAAGTCAGTAGCTGCCTCAATCACATGCGATGCACAGAGCAGCAGATACATTTGTGGCAACATTGTACTGCACATTGGATATGCATAGTTGCTACAGCTGTACACAACAGAACACGTTTATCATACTCAGTACACGAAAACATGCTACAGTTGGCATTACCACACACCCGCTGTAAGGTTACACTTCAGTATCCCACATGTCATGCACACACACATGATGTACCTCAGGGGTAGAGGCCTATCATGGGGCTGTGCAACACTCTTCAACACATAACACAGTCATGTTAGGCAATGCTCCCTATCGGGCACCTCACATACCCATGTACAAAGTGGCTGTGTAATTGTGAACGTAGCTACGACACTGCAGTTCAGGTACAGCATGCTAGGCATTGGTCTT
This sequence comes from Protopterus annectens, assembly GCF_019279795.1. Classification (NCBI taxonomy): domain Eukaryota; kingdom Metazoa; phylum Chordata; order Ceratodontiformes; family Protopteridae; genus Protopterus; species Protopterus annectens. The sequence continues at coordinate 854,587,675 of NC_056730.1, forward strand.
GCACATTAGTAGCTGTGAGTGACCACAAGATGCATGATGATGATGGCACATGGTACTACACCCCATCCAGTTACAGTGACCACAGTACTACTCATAGCAGTCATTGCTGTGTACCTCAATGTTGTGTGTGTGCAAACATATGCACCTATACACAATATGCATAGCATGTTGTGTGTGTGCTTACATATTCCAGTATACACAATATGCACAGCATTCGCCATCCGAACAAAGTGTCACATATATGTCCTGGAATGCTAGTGGGTGTATAGGTCACATGACACACATTGGGTATTTGTGGTGTTTAATGTTGCAGTCGTATAGCATGCCATGCCATGGCTGGCATTGACATATCTGCAATATGTCCCGCACTCACCATAACCACTGTACACTGGCCATGTTGAGCATTGGGATTCCTTCACGTCAACATGCACCACTCATCCCGTTTGTGTACATAGCATGCATGTGCTACAGCCGTGCCCACTATTATCTGCTATGGACACAGACACTGTACTCAGACATGGAAATCTATGTGTCACACAGATAACACATGCAGCCATGGCATGTATACCTGTGAGTGATGGTACACAGGGCATTGCAGAGCTGATAATACTTGCACAGCAATGTTGTGCCCAGAAACACATTGTGATCCAGGGTGTAGCCAATCACTGAACAACTACACAGTTGCATCAAAGCCATGTACACTGCCATGAAATAGGGGTGCCCACACTTGCACTGCATGGTCTTGTGCAACACATATTCTGCATGCTGACACGTGTGTGGTGACTGTTTTCCTTGTGATACTGACACCACCTTCACCTACTATAGAGTATGTGTTGGATTGCTGGTGTGTATGTGCTGTAGTGAGGAGTGTATATGTGTGCATGTGTTCATGTGTGCATGTGTCGATGTGTGCATGTGTCCATGTGTGCATATGTGCATGTGTGCATACATCATATGCAGACTGTAAAGTGTGTTTCCTGTCTTCCTCTCACAGGTGCTGAGTTAGGGGTGGCCGAAAGCAGCAGGGAACCTGAAGCTACTGCCACGAATAGTGGTGATGATGAGACATGTATTCTGGCACAGGAAGGTTTGACAGGGTCTGTCGTTGGTCCGCCAATCGACAGTACACAGAGTTCAACCCCATCTATGCGCACACTCATACTGTCAATACATCCCTCATCACCAGTGGCCATAGGCGAGGGACAGCATGCAGTTGGCATTGACCAGGAGAGTGTGGAACCCATGGCACTTGCATCCCCTCACAGCAGCCATAGCCGGATTCCTGGAATGGTACCACATAGGCGGAGGTCCAGGGGTTCTCAGGGGAGCACCGCTGGTCGTATTGCCCCTGGCAGACGTGCCCTCGCAGGTCTTACAACGTCCAGTATGTTCCGGGCTGTAATGCAGGCTCAGGCACGTATGGAATGGTACACCAGACAGGGACTTAGGGTGCAGAGGGCCCATTACACTGCTATCAATGACAGCATCCGTGACCTTGCCGGTGCCATCCGGAATTACACCGAGGTCATTGATAGACATTGGCGGGAGACAGTAGATGCCCTCCACAATATGTCTTCCATGAGCCAGGATTGTGTGGGACGGTTGCGACATTGATGCGGACGCATGCCAGCAACAGCTGGCAGTGGTCGCGGATGGCCCACAGTTCACAGCCGCTCCCATAGTGGCAGTACCAGCCCCAGCCATGCTGGGGCTGGCCTGTCCATTGACCATCCCAGTAGACCACGTGCACGTGGCTCTGGCCAGTCCCAGCAGGGACATGGGTCCAGTCATCATAACTCTGCCTCTGATGACAGTACCCAGTCGGGGTTGGTACCTGATACTGTCCGTAGCACCCCTGCCAGGCACAGGTACTGTGTCCGTGGTCAGAGACAGTGATCTGTACAGCCTAGCAGGTACAGTCTGTGGCTGTCCCACAAACTACTGTATATGGCAGCCACATGGTGGAGCTGTGTGCATTCAGACACACACACATTAACCAAACAACTAGGGCTCACACATACACACACACACATTACATCGATGTTGGCCAATGCTGTACTGTTGTCCCACACGCACACACACACACACACACACACACACACACACACACACACACATGTCGATTGTATGGGTCAGTGTCATGCTCTGGCAAACAACAACACACCCTGTGCATATGATGATACCTGTGTCACCTCCTGTCATCTGTAACATTGATGCGGGAACAGGCTAACATGGTGTTGATGCACAGGGTGACATTATAACAGTGTAGCAATATTAGCAAGTTGTCAATAGGAAAGTGTAATGACATCCTTGTAGGTATGTCTGAGCAGGCATTATGCATCAAAGCTCTGATTGTCAATGTAGCATTGTTTACACCACTGTTAGGTCTGAGTATGTATTGTCCACCCATGTGCCACTTGGCTGAAGTGTAATGTGTTGCCAGCATGTGTTAGTGAGTGGACAGTACGTGTGTGATGTGTGCAGTACAGATTAGCAAGTGTACATCTGTGAACATGGTGGGTGCACACTGTCTGCATGTACGTGCATGGTGGACACATGGGACATGTGGCATACCCTATTGTACACATTGTTAACATCTCATAGTAACTTTCAATGGCCAGTATGCATTCTACTACAGTTATGTACTAACATGGGTCCACATGTGTGTATGACATGGGTTGACACTATGCTGTGGGTGATACCGTTAATATCTGTCAATGATTTGCGGTCTTGTAGTATACACAACCTCAACAGCATGTCTATAAGCAATCATTGGATGATGTCCTGACAAATGACACACAGTTGTAGGGAACTCAGTAACAGTTGGATCCTTCTGGTACTATAACACTAACCAGTGGTATTGACCGCCACCCATTCCTGGGACCACACCTGTTTGGCATATAGCCCCCTTAGGTATATGCAAACACACTACAGATGTGTCCATCCACATCTGGAAATGCATGCATTGGCCTACAATGCATTCCCTGGATGGGACGCATATCCTACACAAGGGTATCATACAGACAGATACCTGTTGTCTGATACATGCTGTATAGCAGTAAGCCGGCTATGGTATAGTCATCCACATTTACTATACATACTATCCCGTCAGTACCACATTGATGGTAGACCTCAACATGTATGTTGGGTATGAATGTGTACATACAGCCTCGTGTTATGTCATGTATCCCTTGGTATCCACATATCCATAGGTATTGTGGAGTCCCTCAGTGTATCACATAAGACATTAGAGGCCTGAATGCATATCCACAAGGCAGTTGTACACCTATATAGACTGTCCATTATTGCCAGTTGTTGTGTATGAACATGTCTGACATATACCCCAGGCATATACCCTCACTCACACTACTCTTTAGTAACTGCCATGGGTGTGTGTGTGGCACAGATGACCTTGGCCACAGATCACAACAGTGGATGGCCTTGTCACATACATACATATGTGACCTACGATCTGAGAAGCAGCGGCACAACCTGTCAATGGAAACAGATGTATTCATGTAGTATGCAGGCTTCACACCTATGTACTGATTGAGGAGACATGTACACATATATATTTCCCATGCAGATACCTGATGTGTGCAATGCACTTACTGTTTTAATCATAATATGTCCTACCATAGTAAAACCAAAATCCACACTGCATTGGCCAACAGTGACACACACACTGTCAATGTTTGCAGGATTCAAACCCCTACCTAACTATGTTATGATACTAGAGAGAGACGCATTAACATGGCGCGCTATTTGCTTTACTGACTGGTTTCCCTTCTCCATCTGTATTTGTAGGATGGTGACATCATCAGACTTTCCAAAGAGGAATGTACCTCTTTTAGTGAGTTTTCCCAGTCTCCAAAAAGGGAAGTCCTCGCAAAAGAAACTGCACACATACACACACACCCCCACACACGGTCAGTGTTTGCAGGATTCAAACCCCTACCTAACTATGTTATGATATTAGAGAGAGACACATTAACATGGTGTGCTATTTGCTTTATTGGCTGGTATCCCTTCTCCTGCTGTATTTGTAGGATGGTGACATCATCAGACTTTCCAAAGAGGAATGTACCTCTTTTAGTGAGTTTTCCCAGTCTCCAAAAAGGGCACTCCTCTCAAAGGCAACTGCACACATACACACACACCCCACACCCCCACACACACAGTTAGTGTTTGCAGGATTTAAACCCCTACCTAATTATGTTATGATACTAGAGAGAGACGCATTAACATGGCATGCTATTTGCTTTACTGGCTGGTTTTTCTTCTCCTGCTGTATTTGTAGGATGGTGACATCATCAGACTTTCTAAAGAGGAATGTACCTATTTTAGTGAGTTTTCCCAGTCTCCAAAAAGGGCACTCCTCTCAAAGGAAACTGCACACATACACCCCCCCCCCCACACACACACAGTCAGCATTCGCAGGATTCAAACCCCTACTTAACTATGTTATGATACAAGAAAGAGATGCATTAACAAGGCACGCTATTTGCTTTACTGGCTGGTTTCTGTTCTCCTGCTGTATTTATAGGATGGTGACATCATCAAACTGGACATGGTGATGTGTGTACACTTTGTTTTATGCCATTCCAGGAATGGTCCATGTGGGTCAGCAGGTGTCAACAGCTTGAACAGGACCTCATAATCTTTACCTTGTGTGATCTATCTGTGAACACATTGACATTCCTTCATGTCAACACATATTTATGCACAGCTTGCTGGTTTTGTGGATACTACATGTGTCTGGGATGTTGATAAAGGGATATTTAAAGTCTATGTGAGACATGTGTAGCTGTGTTCAGTGATGTATGTCCTGGGTGGCTGCCTTGCAAACAGTCTAGCATGTTTGGGAACCATGATCCACACATGAACATACCACAGTTGGTAGGGTTGTGTGTATGTCAGCTTCCAATAGCTCTGTTTATGACTTCAACCATGATGGACTCCATGACCTTGCAGATCAGACTTCATAGGCGTACTGGACTGTACTTCCCATGGTGTGTTGTGCACCAACACTTGTGGGGAGTGCCATATGTTGCTGTAACACATTCAACGGTTCCACATCCTGTGTAGGGGGTGAGGCTCAGCTGACTGTTCAGGTGCAGGATCTGTTTGTTTTATAGTTTATGCATGACACATATTGGGAATCAATGTATTCCACTTACTGCCATGCTCTTGGCATTGGGGGTAGGTGCTCATCCATTCTACATGTGATATCTCCTGGTATGATGATATGGACTATCATCAGTGGGAGGTGGGTATGCATATATGGGCCTGTCTGTCAGGATGTCGGCATTGTCAGTTAGGTATAGTTGGCCCTGACTCAGGGCATATATGGGTGTACATTGCTATTTATGACAGCTGAAGGAGGTGTCATGATTCAGTCTGGACTTCTTCTCAGCTACTCTTTACAAAACACCAACGAACCTGAGCACTAATCCCTGTTATACTCTTTTACACACTTAACACCCTATTGATCCTTTGTGATCAAGCTACAGAGTATGTCATCATAATATCCTGGCATGTCCAGGGGTCGGTTTCGTGTGTACTCTCCAGTCTAGCTGGTGAATATTGTGATGTTGACACAATGTCACATCTGCCTCATGTACACAGACAACCCTCTCCTCCTCCCGACAAACTCAGATATATGTGTGAGATGCACCTATATAGACATACAGGATGCTGAACTCTCTCGACCCATGACTGGCACAATCTATCAGGTGGTGAAGGTAACCACACACACCACATATCAGTCTCACATATCCTCTAGTGACAGCACTCAAACCACATTATCACACATAGACATACTTGGATGCTGTAAATGAACTCTGCCTAAGCAGCAGAGACCTCCAAAGCAGACACACACACAACTGCTACCCCACTGCAATACTCACATATCACATAGTTCACAATGTCAGTGTGCCACACAGTCACTGCCCTTTGGGCTAAACAGCACACCTAATACACTTGTAATAGGTGACACTTATTGTCAGACACACTGACATGCAACTCACCAGTCCAAACAAGGGAATAGTCAATTTGGGCTGTCTGTCGGGTGCCAGGATCTGCCACATAACACATGTAGTCAGGTCACTCCAAAGCAAGTACAGGACTGGCACCATCATTGTCCATGCTGGTGCGTAAAACCTTAGACTTTACTCCCTGGACCACATGACATGATACATGGAGGAACACTCTGATCATGTAGCCCAGGCCAATATGACCCTGGCCTTGTCTAGCATCTTACACCCACCAATTATGATGTCACAGTATACAGACAGACATATCACGTTTAACAGTTGGTTAACAAATTGGTGTCATTCATAGGGGATACAGTGTCTGTCAGCCTGTGGTGACATGCTCGACATGCCACGTAGCTTCACTATGGACAGCTTGCACCTGTCACCCTTGGACTTTCGAATGCTGGCTAAGGCTCTTGCTACCACCATAGTGCCTTTCTTAAGCAGGGCTCAAAAGACAAACCCACCTCCATAGACATTAAAGGTTAAATGAAACTAAGGGTAATGCTGCTCAACACCAGATGTGTTACCCTCATATTGCGGCCACTCAGGACTCTCCTCAGTATGGAGGATAGCGATATCTGTGCACTAACAGACACCTGGTTCAGGCTCACTTATGCACAACAGCACTACCAGGTTATGTTTCATACCATGCTTTCTGACCACAAGACTTGGAACAGACAACACAACTAGGGGGAGTATCCATATACATCACAGATACACACACCACTGGGTTAGTAGCGCTGCACAAAGCATCACAGACCATACATATACAACTACTATTGTGCAAAACTGCCTTTCAGTTTGTTACCTGCTACAGACCACCCGCCCAAACTCAGGAACCACACTCAGCTTTCATGGGAACTATGGAGAATATGAAAGTCTCCACAAACACCATTATATTGGGTGACTTCAAATACACAAATATTGACTGGGGATACTACTCAAGCCCCAACACCCTCGTCCAACAGTCGCTACAGTTTGTAGACTCATATGCTATGGCACAACCAGTCAGCACAGCCACAAGGGGGAATACATATTGGACCTGATCATCACCAACATGGGGACTCTATGTTCCACACCAGTGATATACCCCTCATTGGTAAGGTCAGAACATACATGTATCTCACTGGACATACATATACCTTCCACACACCCATCCTGGGTCATCTTGGTGAACTTCTCATTAGCCAACGTCTCACTTCACCAAAGCAAGGTGGTATCCTTCAGAGACCCTGAGACAGTGGCAAATCTGGCTCAGACTGCTGAATCCTTTACATACACATTCTATGGACATCTAGTGGACTGCATGGATTGTGCTATCCCAAATAACAACAGGACTCACTCCTCCAATGGCAGGGAACCTGTCTGGTAGACCCCAGCTATTAATAAGCTGTACAACGTCAGGAGGAAGCTACTACATGATAGAGCACAATCCCAGACAGGGAAGGCATCTGTGATCTGTACTAGCAGACAGCTACGATCACTCATGAACTTTTCTAAGGGCCACTTCTACCGGACAATTGCACTAGACACAGGACTATCATACGGCCTTCTTCAGTTATGTCAGGAACCTGGGTGGACACTCACTGATATGCTGTGACTTGCTGCATACTGACTAAACTTACCCTGAACCCACTGACATTGCCAGCATCCTGGCAAACAGGTTCAGTGCAGATGTCTCCCCCCATCCCCCCTAAGGAGCAACTATCCAGCCCAACAGAGCGTAACCTCCCTGACATCACACAGTAACAGGTGAGTGCTGCCCTCCCCAAAGCGTACATCACAGCATCAATGGGACCAGACAGTATCCCGGCCTGCATCTTACACGAGCTTCAATGACAGACATAACCCTTACATTACATCACTGTTCAATATCGGAGTTATTACAGGATATGTACCCAAGGAATGGTGCACAGCGACAGTGGTCCCACTCCACAGAGTTGGTGCCACAACGGACCACAGACAATATTGCCTTATAAGCCTAACTAGCCTGTTCTGCAAAGCTATGGAGTGTATTGTCATGGGACTCATACACATAGACATCGGGAACTTACAGACACTGTGTCCTACACATTTCAGCATTGTTGTGGGCAGATCTTGCCTCTTGAACCTGTTTGTATTCTTTAAACAGTTAACAGGTCCATCAACATAGGGACGGTTGTCCACACAGCCTACCTGAGCCTTGCAAAACCCTTCAACACAATAACCCATTGGGCCATTATGCATAGGCTCACCAGCGTCGATATGGACACATATCTCACACAATGGATTGCTACCTGGATCAGGGATAGCACCCACATGGTCAGAATTGCAGGTGCCATGTCTGACTATACACCAGTTACACATGGCATCCCACACGGCTTGGTCCTGGGACCTCTCTTGTTCAGTATATATTTGTCTGACGTACAGGCTACCACAGGGGGAATATGGCTGACCATGTTCGCACTTGACTGCAAACTGGGTGCCATAATCAACTCTCCAGCTGCCACATGCATACTCAAACAGGGTCTCACAGAGATGGATGACTGGTGCCTGAGCCATGGCCTGCAGCTAAATGCCATTAGTTGCATAGTCATCCCCTTTGGGTATAACAACATGCCCACACATTACCACATAGGTAGTACTCCATTACATACGGTAGGAGTTGTTAGGGGTTTGGGGACATGACTTGTTCGTACTGTCGCCTTTGACAATCACGTTGCCAAAGTGGTTGGACAGACCTTCTATATAGGCCACCTTATCCCATATGGTTTCACATCTAGATCGAGTGAGGTCATTGTGCCCCTATACTCATCACAACTATGCTTGGTTACAATGCCACATTTGGGGTGTACCTTACCCGACACCTGCAGCAACTGTACTGGCCACAGAAGTTCCTCACCAAGCAGATCTAGGGACTCACACGGATGCCCTGCACAGTTCGGATGCAGTAACTCCAGCTCTACTCAGCCGCTTACCACCTACTCGGATATGATGTGTGCCTGTTGTTTACAGATATACCCAACCCAGAATTACTGGACATGCTCCACCTCAGGATATCCGACTCCCTTGGAGCTACACACTCCAGGGACAAATACCTCAGCACAGATGTTAATAGGACATGCTGGAGGGACAGATTCTTATCCCAGAGGCTCCACTCACTCTGGATTGTAATCCCAGTTTCACATAGGCAGAGTCACCCACTGACCACCTACAGGAGACATCTTGATGACTGTATGGGTGATCGTATGTTTACCCCTGGGATATCTTCTGTGTCCCTGCTAGACAGAGGCACACTAGCCTAAATGTACATGGGCTATCTTGTGTGACCTACTATTCACACGCACAGTGTAGTAATCTGACAGGGTTGCGAATGCCAAACACACTCTGGCTAGGCTTGTACATGCCCTAGGGCAGATAGCCTAGTATCAACCTCTGAACCTATGCTAATGTTCGGGATGCACAATGTTTATTGCTGATACTGTTTGCAGGTCTTTATCATCTTTGCTTTACCAGTTTCTATGAACAACTTAGGTATCTGCAGAGCATATTTGATTATGACAGGGTTCCACTATATTATATATGTGTCTGTTGTCATATAACTGTGTACACAGGGTGGATTGCTGGATAGTGAGAGGTTCCTGGGTTAACACATGCAACTGCCAGATATGTGTAGCCCACTGCTGTACTCAGACATGGCCTAAGTGTGTGAGCATGCCCAGTTGAGGCTTTCCGTGTTTTGTTGCCTGACATTTGTCTCATTTATTCAAGTGTGTGAGCATGCCCAGTGTGACCTTTCAGTATGTTGCTATCTGAGGTCCACTACATTTGTTGATGTGTGTGAACATGACCAATATTAACATTTATGCTGTGTGTGTTGGAATTCAGGTTCTGTTCTTACTGCAGGACTCACCTTTGTGTCATAACTCAACAGGGATTATGCTGTGCCTGCAGGGTTTCCATGAGATACTTTGCATAGACTTATCAACATTCCTTTATACAGGCTGACCACTGCAATACTGTCATGGTTTAGTGGTTCAGTACTTTAACTATAGTGCACAGTATCCTGGGTTCGAGGTCCATCACTGCTTTATATTTTCATACTGAGCAGACCAGACTGCTTAAGGGCCAGTTAAGCAAATATGAGCATGATGGCTTTTGTTCAGCTATGCCCTACTTAGACCAGGCTTGCCTGACATTGCTCAGTATTCACCAACATTGCTGGACGTTGCCCAATATTACTCAACATTGACCACAGTTGTGCTAGTTGGTGTGTGTGATTTTGTTTGCATATACTACATGGTGGTAAATGCTGTTTAGCACTGCTTTATATTGCTTAACACATGGCAATCATGCCTCAGGTGGTGCTGCAGGGCTGCCTATGTTGGATGCACATACTACAATCCCTGTACATGTTTGAAAGCAGGTAGTGTCAACTTAGGCATCCCTTTTACTATATGTGCAAGTCAGAGAGAGGTATCATTTCCAGAGTTCCTACTGAGCCAGTGTATGTGCTATGCGTTGCCTCTTTGCCAAGGCCAAAGCATACTGGGCACACCTCCTTCTGCCTACTGGGGCAGGCTCAGGTTGTTCCTCCTCTGAGTCATGCTCTGCCTGTGATGGCCTTGGAAATGGTGTGGGGCTGTTTGGCCCAGGCCTATGCTGGTCCTGCTGCAGCTGTTTTCACAGGATCATATTATGCAGCATAGCACATACCATGACAATTTGGGTACATGTAGTTGGTGAGTACTGCAAGGCTCCACCAAATGTGTCCAGGCACCGGAACCATGACATGAGCAGCCCAGACACACGCTCAATTACATTACGTGTTTGTGCGTGTGCCTCATTATGGCGTTCCTGTTCAGGTGTGTGTGCGTTTCTGATGGGTGTCATCAGCCATGGCTCCAGTGCATAACCAGCATCCCCCACTAGGTGACCATGTGGGATATCCCCATTGGCAAATGTCTGGTACAGCTGTGTCAGATGCCAGATATGGGAATCATGGTTGCTTCCAGGGCAGCCAGCACACACATTCAGTATTATGCCCTGGGCATCACACATGACCTGGCAGTTGATGGAGGGGAAGCCCTTGTGGTTGAAGTAGACCCTACCCCGCTCACCGGCTGGTGCTTTGATGCATATGTGTATGCAGTCTATTGCACCCACTACCTCAGGGTATTCCTCTATTTGCTAGAAGAGAAGCATATTGCTGGCCAATACCTCATGGGAATTGGAGAAATATACATGATCACCGACATGTGCTGACATGGCATCCAGGAACTGGTGCAGTACCCTGAATGCTGATGCCTGTGATATCCCCATCATATCACCAGTTGGTCTCTGGACGGTACCTGTTGCTAATATTCTTAGGCCAACACATACCTTGTTTTCCACTGGGATGGGTTCCCCTCTGTTGGTTCTGTGTGTGAGGCGTGGCCTGCACAGCTCAACAATTTGCTGCAGGAGGTCTCTGTCCACTCTATAGTGCTCCACTATCTCCAGCTCATGTAGCCCCTGGTAGGTTACCTTGGGCCTGTACACTCTTCTCCATCTCCTCACTGTGGGTTGTCCAGCAGCATTTCCATTGTCACCACCCTCAGCATGTTGCATATGTCACCTTATAACAGCAATGGCAGCCCCTAACATTTCTTTGTCTCAGTAAAGCTTTTTCAGTTTTCACTTCTATTAGCTTACTGCAGTGTCTATTGTGAGAAACATAATGGACTGTTGTTTGCAGAGTTTTATGTGCTAGGCTGGGCTGGGCTAGTGTACTGCCTGTATAATTGCCTGATTCTGATTGTTTTCACCTGCTAGGTCTGCTAGTACTCCCTGGTAGCTTCCTACTATTTGTTGTGCTTCCTTTTTCCTTTCTGCTTCCTCGGGGGGGGGGGGCAACGCTGCACACACAAGCGCAAACACGCTCACAGCAGCTCACATGCACACACACATGCTTACACGGACTAAAACTTGCTTATTCGGGTTAAAACGCACGCACACCAGTGCAAACGAGCTTACAACTCTTTAAACAGCCTTATACATGCTTACTCTGGCTTAAACACGTGCACTCACGCTTATACGCGTGCACTCTGTCTTACTCGGGTTTACAGGTGTGCACACGTGTGCATACCCACTCAGCAAGAAACTTTGGTGTTATCCACAGCATACACCTTCCATTTCTTGCCTTTACCTAGCCTACCTGTTGACACACCTCTTTCCATGATGTGTAAATGACAGCTGACACATGCCACTCTGCTCCAATGAGCTTCACTTCTTTCATACATACCCCACTCATGATGTCACCTATCGTCTACTCTGTTACTCCCCTTATCCTACTCCTAACCCTCCTTTGCATAGGATTGCCTACTGATGCTTGGTTACATCTCTTAGACTGAGCTTCCCCCCCTTAGCAACCTCTACTTGGTGGCCATGTTGTCTTCAGCCTGCCATTCCCTTGCATTGTACATTAACAATTTAAATAAGATCCACATTTGTGGGTTTAATTTTTAGTTTTCTGGTTTTTAGAGTGCAGCCCATTTGCGTGGAGCTGCGCTATGCTTAAACATCAGAAATCGGAGAAAAAAATAATAATTTTTTTTTCATATTGCATCGGGAAACATTGCCAATGGCCGTATATTTGGCCATTAGCATGCTTCCTGCATTGGATGCAACCTTTATTTGGAGCTGTCATGGCTCCGTTTTGCTGTTTGCAGAACAGTACTCAGTTGTCAACTGAGTACATTTCTGCAAATAACACTGCTCTTACCCAGACAGGTTTGGGTTTCCTGAATCGCAAATCTACCTCATTTGCATGCCTTTCACCTGCAGTTGAGGTGATTTGCATGTCCCAGCCCTGTCCATGTAAGAGCCGTTTTAGGAGCTCTCTTACATGCCCCTACAGGCTGTTCCTGGATCGCTCATCTGACATGATGGCTGCATGGAGTCTTAGTCTACTCTTATACTCCGTGCAAGCCATCGTGAATCCAGCCCGTTGTTATTTTTAAGTTCCTTGGTCAGTGATAAACAGGACTTTCTTTTATACATTGCTTTACTGGAATAATCATTGTCAAATCTGACTACATGTTCACCCATTTTAATAGGTGGGCAGAGCTATGCTGCTTTTAATATTTGATCTTTTTCTAAGCTAGACATAAACTTAACTATAATTGAACATGGTGGTGAAGTTTTCATCTTTGAAGTTGCTCTTAGGGATCTGTGTGCCCTTTCAATTACAAAAGATAAAGTTTCATGTAAATGTAATGCTTTATGTAGCCAGGTTGTTAAGAAGTCTATTATATTGTCCCCTCATACTTTTCAGGTATACCATAAACTCTAATGTTATTTCATGTCTATTTTCTAAACGATCAACTTTTTCTATGAGACAGTTATTTTGTTTTAAAAGAAATTCAGTCTGGGACTCATTTTCAGTTATACTCCCTTCATTATCATTAAAAACTTCTTCTATACTGATGATTTCTGCACTTTGTTGTTTCATAAGAATTTATAAGTGCTCCATCTTCTTTCTAGTCTCTTCTTTGAAACTTTCTAGTCTCTTATCCAGTTTGTCTAGCTTAAATAATACATCCTGCATACTAGATATTAGTGACTGTACATTTTAACACAAGAATCCTGAGTGCTATTTCTTGAGTGACTCATGTTGAAGTCTTTTCTCTTTTAACCAACAGTTGAAATTCTGACAGAAAAATTACATATTTTGAAGAACTTGAAGCTATAAATCTTTTCTCTATTAGTGAATAAAATTAGATAACACGTTTCTCCAAATTTAAAATTTTTTATTATATTTTCTGTCAGAGAAAGGTTTTCAGACACAGAGCTTTCATCAGTTGCTGCTCTCAGTTAGCCATCCTGGCCAATCCCCCATCAAATCTTTCTCAGTATTACTGATGGTAATCATTTTTCCATTAAACATGATCTCATTCATTCGCTCATTTCAAATTATCCATATTACATAAAACATTTGTTGCCAATTTTTTTGATTCTTTAATTATATTTTTATAATATTCATACTCAATCATTTCCATGTTTATATCATGATTATATTTAAAATATTCAAAAATAAAAAACAATTCTCATCACATAATTTATTTCATAATGTCTTTACTCTTGCATTTCAGGAAAACATGTTCAGTGGTTTCTTCTTCACCACAATATGAACATATTCTTTTGCTTTTCTTTTTATATAGCATATTATCTTTTACTGATATTTTTTTCTTTCTAATCTCCATAAGAAGTCTTGACATTTTACTTTTTTTACTACACCATTCATTTCTTTTGATAATTCCTTTAATCATTTGTAGTGATAGATTCTCCCATGGGTTACTAAAATAACATTGTCTCATATTTTTAGACCATGTGTTTCGATTATCTTCTGTTTCATCAGTCTTTATTTTGCACCTTTTCATCTTTTGTTACTAATTCTCTATTTCTCTATTCAAACTTATTCTCATTCTTTTGTTTTTCATTGCTTTCCAAAATTCCTCATACTTGTATTTGAATATTTTTGAAACTAATTTCCCATTTTTATCATGTGTCCCTTGCAATACTTTATATAAGTTCACAGACGCTGAATAAACACCTGGATTTAACAGACCTAATCCTCCTTTGTTTCTATTCATGTATAGAATTCCTTGTTTAACTGGATTTAATCTTGAGCCCAAATGAATGAAAATATATTTCTAACTGCTTTTCATACATTATTGGAATCATAAATACACTTGATAGATGTGCAGTTTTACACATCAGTACTGAATTTATCAAATTAACAATTTTCTTGTAAGCCAATTTATATGCTTTCCATAGCATACACATTTCTTTTAATTCTTTTAATAACATTTCCTATTTGTATTATATGATTATTTTCCAAATTTATGCCCAGGACATTTAAAATCATGTGTTATAAATTGAATATCTGCTATTGTTTCTGTACCTCCCATTCACTTACTTTTATCCTTATTTTACTTCAAACCTATTCCTTTCAAACAGTCAACTACACAAGAAATAGCTTTTCTCATGCCTGTGCTGTTTTTGATTATTATAATTATATCATCTGCATACTTCATTAACACTAAACATATACATTCTTATACATAATGTATTTTATATTATTCATTTTTGTTAACTTCCCTAACTATAACATTCATATCTAAAACAAATAGAATGCTACTCATAAGATATCCTTGCCTTATACCTTCATTCAACTTAATTATCACCCATTTACCAGAATCCTTATTTCATTGTATTTTTATGTTTTAAGAAATACTTCCACCTGAATACAACATCCTTCGCATAGACAGATTGTCCAAAAAAAGAGGTGGTGTAGCACTGATATTTAAACACCACCTCAGAATTCAACTCCTGAACTCATCTGCCCCTCACCACAACAATGAAGAAATCCTTTATGCCAATCTCAAACTAAACCCAAATAAAACAGTCAATATCATAGGATGCTATTTCTCACCAGGGCAAAATATTATACCCTAGAAAATCTCCTGAGCTGGGCTACTCTATCTCTACCCCAGAAAACCATCATTCTCGGTGACTTTATCATCATTTGGCTATCGTGTAATAACAATCTCCCAACCATTCACCTTAATCTCCATGGTTTCACTCAGCTCATCCAATCCCCTACCTGAATCAACAAAAACCCTAACAATCAAACCTTACTTGACTGGATCCTAGTCAACAAAGCCCCTCAGTCTTACCTAGCAGGCTGGTTACCTGACAGTCTTAGTGACCACTCCCCCACTTTCCTAATTCAGCACCACACACATGGTCTCAAGCCCATTATCCACAGGCAAATACAGAACAAGTCCAACTTCAACCCCAACTCCTTCATCTCCTCCCTGCAATAAATTAACTGGTCACCACTAAAATACCTCAACCTAGATTAAGCTGTCCACTTCTTCAGCAGTACCTTCCTCTCCATTCTAAACACCCATGCTCCTGTAAGAAATGCCAAAGTCAGATCCAGGCATGCCCCATGGTTACAAAAGACCACCAGAACCCTAATGAAATCCAGAGATAAGGCCTGGGAGCACTGGCGACTAACAAAAAATAACTCAGATTAGGCAATCATTCCTTGAACTGTGCAATAAAGCCAAAAACATATAAAATTAGACAAATCCCTCTACTATAAATCCACCCTAAACTCTACCAACCACAACCCTAAGCAATTCTGGTCCACTATTAACACTATCCTCCACCCAGGGATGGTTGATAGCCCCAGCCATCCATTCCGTCCTCCTCCAGCAGTATTGCTGAATCTTTCAACAAACACTTCACTGAAACTATAACATCTCAAACCAAACAGTTCCCTACAACAGCCCCCCCAACTCCTAACCCTAAACCCCCCACTCCTCTTTTCTTCTTCACCTCAGTACCTACCTCCAACATAAAAAGACTATTGTCAAAACTTAAACCCACCAAACCCACAGCTGACAACCTCCCCTCTGAATACTTGAAAACTGCATCTGATACACTAGCCTACGCAATTTCAATTCTAATCAACTATTCCATAATAGAAGGCTATGTTCCCTCAATATGGAAAATATCCCACATCATTCCCCTCCACCGACCTCTCCAATTACCACCCCATTGCTATCCTCTTCCCTCTCTCCAAGATCCTTGAAAAATGTATCAGCACCCAGGTCTCCAACTACCTCCTAGCTAATAATCTCCTCTCTAAAACACAACCTGGTTTCAGGCCATATCACACCACTACCTCCACTCTGCTCTCCTTCACCAACACTATACTTCATCACAAAAACAATAACCTCTTCTCTACTGCCATATTTCTAGATGTCTCAAAGGCCTTTAACATGGTATCTTATGAGCTACTACTCTTTAATCTCCCCAACCTCTCCTTCTTACAATCAGCCTGCAACTGTTTCCACAGCTATCTGCATGGACGTCAGCAATCAGTAATCTGGGATGATAACCTATCACCTCGCCTCCCAGTTACTCTTGGAGTTCCACAAGGGTCTATGCTTGGCCCTCTGCTATTCTCACTTTTCACTAACAACCTACATACTGCCACCACACAAGCATCTCTTATACAGTACGCAGATGACTCTACTCTCATCTGCTCTGCCCCCACTTTATCAGACCTACAAAAAATCACACAGGAATCATTCTCTTCTGTAGGTTCATAGGTTGGTACTAGGCTATCAGTCCTAGGGCCTATACAAGCCTAGCCATAACAATTCCCTGGCTATTTCTTCCGACACTATTTACTTCCCTGGACCCCTTTCTAGCAGGGCGACTGACGTGATCCCTGGGGTAAATTTCCTTTCTCCCATCCAATCGTCAAGGTTCCTTTTGAAGAGTGCCAAAGAGGCACTCTGCTTGACATGTATGGGCAATCTATTCCAGAGTCTGGGGAGTCTCTGGGTCAGGAACCTATCCCTCCAGCATGTTTTGTTTATTGTGATGACAAGGTTTAGATCCCTAGAGCATGTGGCTCTGAGGGATTGGGATTTCTTTAAGTGTAGCATGTCCAACAGCTCTGGGTTTGATATGGCCTTGTATGTTAAGCAGAGATCACCTCTGAGTAGATATGTGACAGAGTATAGCTGGAGTTCTTTAAGGTGGTCAGCATAGGGCATCTGCTTTAGGCCTGTGATTCTTTTAGCAAGGCATTTCCGTGGCCTTTTCAGTTGTTGCAGATGTCTTGAGAGGTACATACCAAACAGGGCATTGTATTCTGTAATGGGTCTAATGAAGGATGAGTACAGTGGGACAATGACCTCCTTTTTTTCTGGTTGAAAAGCCTTTAGTGATGAGGTGTGCCACATAGAAGGATTTCCTGACTGTTGTGGCAATGTGGTTATCGAAGTTGAGACCACTGTCCACCTGTGTCTCTAAGTCTCTTATCATACTTTCAGTGTTTAGTGTACTGCCACCTATATGGTAATTCATGGATGCATTTTTTTTCCCAAAGGGGATAACTATACATTTCTTGGCAATGAGCTTGAGCCCATGGCTCTGGCACCAATCATCTGTTTCTTTAAGGCCCTTTTGTAGAGTATCCACATCATTTGGGGATTCAATAATGGCTCCCAGTTTGCAGTCATCTGCTTTGTTATTCAGAGTCCCTTAGTGTTGGCCTGTACTTCAGAGAAGTAGATGCCAAACAAGAGCGGTCCCAGGACTGAACCCTGAGGTACTCCACTTATCACTTGTCTGGAGCTGGATTTGGAGTCGGCTACTTTTACAATGTGGGTTCTATCAGTAAGCCAGTTAGAAACCCATTCGGTGATGTAGGGATTAATGCCCAGCTTAGTAAGTTTATCTATGATTCCAGAGTGGGGGATGGTGTTAAAGGCTTTGGCAAGGTCTCGATAGGCTGTGTGGACCACCTTATCCTTGTCCATGGCTCTGGTGACTGATTCGAAGAAGTCAGTCAGGTTCAGGAGACAAGATCGGCCCTTCACGAACCCAAACTGGGTGGGGTCCAGTGTTTGAAAGTTGCCAATGTCTTTGTTTATAAGTTCCATAATAATACGCTCCATGGCCTAGCAGATAAGGCTCGTCAGACTGATGGGACAGTAGTTTCCAGGATCCAAGGTGGTTCCCCCCTTGTGGAGTGGGATAACTGTAGCTCTGCACCACTCAGTGGGCATGAAACCTGAGGTGAGGCTATGATTAAACATGACACTTAGGTGAGGTGCCAGTTCATATTGTAGTTCATGTAGTACACAGCCTGGGATGTCATCTGGTCCCATGGATGCTGCATTCTTAGCTTCGGAGAGTGCATTTTTTACCTGTGTGGCCATTATTACCAGAATTTGGCAATCTTCTGGTATTGAGATGGGCCATTTAGGGGGTGAGAGGGGGCTGAAGTTGGCACTGAATCGATCTGCCAGGATATTGGCAATATCCTTGGCATCAGTATATTTAATGCCATTCTGTTTTAGCTCAGAGCAGATCTGAGCATTGCCATTTAGATTCTTGACATAGTTATAGAATGCCTTGTGGTTGTCTTTGGAATATTTGGCAATTTTATTTTTGTAACTAGCTTTGGAGGATTTTATGAGGGATCTCAGTTTCTTACTGAGACTGGTAAGGAAGTTTTTTGCATCCTGGGATTTTCCTCTTTTCTGCAACACTTTCTTTCTTTTGTTGTAAAGTTTGTTTATGGCAGGGGACCACCAGATTGGCTTCCTTTTTTGGATGAGAGCATCTTGGTTATATTTGGGATAGCACAATTCATGCATGAGTGGATGTGCTCATACAGTACCTTAGTGTAGGATTCAGCAGTTGAACTTTCAGTTCCTGTCTGCATGGGTGTCATGAAGTTTGTCACTTCTGACTTGAGTAGCATGAAGTTGGCTTTGGAGAAATTTTTTTTATGAAGGTTTCCTTACTGAGGGGTGGGGGTGGGATGTATATGTTAAGGGTGATTAGCTTATGGTCAGACCTGACTAACAAGGGGGTGACCATAGGTGTGGAGCATCGATTTCCCATGTTGGTAATGACCAGGTCTAGGATATTGGAGCCCCTGGTGGGACTATGGATTAGTTGATCCAGGGCGTTGGAATTTACAAATTCCAAGAACCGTTGGGCAAAGGTGTTGGTAGATGAGTAGCTTTCCCAGTTAATGGCAGGGTATTTAAAATCACCCAGTATTAGGTTGTTTGGTTCTATCTTAATATTTTACAGTATGTTTAGAAAGGTGTAGTGAGAATCTTGGGGTATGGTGGGGGATCTGTAGCAAGCTACAGTTTGGATTGCAGTCTTACCTAGTGTTAGTTGCACCTGGAGAATTTCAGATGCATTGTGTTGGGAAACTAGCCTGGTGGTGTGAATATCCTTGATGAATATTGACACTCCTCCACCTTTAGTGTTTCAGTCCTGGTTTGGTGGCCGAAAAGTGTGGTAAGAGTTGTAGCCTGGTATTGCAGGGGTGCTATCTGGAGCCTTGAACCAGGTCTCAGTTACTGCACAGATATCGATGTTCTCCATTTTTAGGAGTGCCTCAAGAGATTGCATTTTGAGGTTTAGACTTCTAGCATTGAGTAGCATTACCTTCAGATTTTGCATGCTTGTACCTGTTATGGTGGTGGTTTTGTCCTTTGAACTTTGACTAAAAAGACACTATAGGGGTGGCAAGAGCCTTAGCCAGTAACCTGAATCCGAGGGGCAACAGGTGCAGACCATCTCTGGCAAAGCATCGTGGTCTGTCGATCATGTCGTCCCAGGCAGACAGATACTGGATCCCCTTTGAATGACACCAGAAGCTTAGCTTAGAAAGCTGGCTATCCAATACTCAGCTCCTACTCAACCCAAGTAAGACAAAACTTCTCCTGTTCCAACCTTCCAAAGCCACAGAAAACACTCCCAATTCAACATTCTTACCAAAGACAATACCATCATCTCTCCATCAGAACACACAAAATTACTTGGTGTGGAAATAGCAACAAACTTATTTTTGACACCTACATATCTCTCACAATAAAAAAAGTTCACAAGAAACTTGGTGCATTATATGGACACCGCCAATTCCTAACCAAGGCAGCTAGAATCTCCATAGCCAATTTCCAGCTAATCTCCACCCTACTCTATGCATCCCCCATACTTACCAACCTTAGACAGGCAGGCCTACACAAGCTGGACAAAATTTCCACTGGAACCTCTTACCACAGCCATCATTGTATCTCCCTTAAAGAACTAAACTGGCTAGAACTCCCACAACTCCTTCACTTTAATCAACTCACCCTCGCTCATAAACGTATTAACCAACCCCTTAACATCCCTCCCCTTCAAACCCTTCTCCAACCCTATCACTCTACTAGGCCCCTAAGATCAAGCAAAAAAAATCAGTTCACTGATATCAAACCCAAAAACTCAGCAGGAGAAGCCCTATTTTCATGTAACATATCTAAACTTTGGGACAATCTTCCACCCTCTATAACTACTCTACCTTCCAGCAGCCTTTTCAAGACTGCACTCAAATTCCACTTAAATTTGCACTGGCTTTGTCCTTGTTCTAATCCAGACTAACACCCCCACCCTTACCCCCCCCACCTAGACTCTTAACCCAACTATACTACCGCCACTACTAACCACAGTCAGAATTAGCTAGCTGTCTTTACATACTTTAAAATATTGTCTGACAACTTTGTTACTAATATTATAAATGACAAGAAACTATCTTAACTTGCAACATTTACTGTATATACTGTTGATAATCAATATCTTGTTATTTTATTAAAGCCAACAGCCTGTAATGTTGTTTTTAGCCAACAACCTGTAATGTTGTTTACTATTGCTGCAACTTTGTATCTCTATTTATCTTGTACATGATGTGGAGCTTTTCTCCCCGGGCATCCACTGAAAAAGGACCTGCATCCAGTCGGAATTTCCTGGTAAACAAATGTAAATAAAATAAATAAATAAATAAATCTCCCACCGTAAGTTTTAAACTTTTCTTTCTTCCTAAAATATTATCAACCATTTCTCTTATGATCATTAGCAGCTGTTGACAGCCTTTTCCTTTTATACCATACAAGCTGTCTTCCATAATATAATTCATGTTTTTTTAAGTCTTTTTTGTATTACTTTCATAAATATCTTGTAATCTATGTTATTAACATTACTGGTCTTCAATTATTTGTACCTTTTTTCCATATAAATTTTAAAACCGCACTTTATAATGTCTTACTCTTGAAACCATCATTTAACCATTCATTTAAGATTTGTAAAGTATTTTTTCTGCCATTCTTCTAAGTTTTTGTACGTAACAAATCTGAATTCAATTTTCTTATTCATTTGTTCCAGGAATTCTTTTAATTTCTGTGTTTTATTGTGTTCTTTCTTTGCTATTGTAATTGTTCCTTCTACATAATTTATTGTAATTCTCATAATTTGAAATTGGTTTCTCTTGTTTATCCTTCATTTCTCTTATTATGCTAATTTTCTCTTTTACTGTTTTACTTAAATAAGCTGATAATTGTTTTGCCTTGTAATAAATACCTTTGTTTATATAAAGATTATTTAGTTTTCTCGTAATTTCTTTTACATAATTCTTTTTCATCATAATATTCTTTCTTATTTCCAAGTTTTCAAACATGTTTTCATATATTTGGGTTTATCATTGTTCCCATATTTGTTTTATTCTGCCACTGTAAAAAGCATTTTTATATTTTCATTTGAAAATAATCCACCATTCTGACCAGTTGTTATAAAACTTTCTCATGGTATTATGATCTCTCCATAATTGTATTATAATCTCATTTTCTTTTTCATTCCATTCTTTTTTATTTATTCTTTTAATACCCTTGCCTATTTTACATATTCTTCATTTTATTTTATTTCCATCGGTACAGCTAGACGATCTGGAAATCCTGTTACAACTGATTCTCCTTCACTTATATTTATCCTTTCAGAAATGAGAAAATAATCAATTTCAGATTTTAATGTGCCTCTACTATATGTCTTTGTTTCTTTACTCCATATTATTAATCTACTTCATTTTGCATAAACTTTTTTTATTCTTCTTTCTTTCCCCTTAAATTGCAATTAAAGTCTCCTGTTATTATAATGTTCATATTTACTACTACATAATCTAACAATTGTTGAAATACATTTACCTTTCCTAATAAGAGCTATGAGCATATGCAGCTATAAGTCTATAAACTTTTCCCTGCTACCTTAAATCTATAATAGTGAATATCCCTATCTTAACTAATGTAATATCAAGAATTTTCGCTATGTTTATATGTAAGATGCTGTACCTGAACAATATGCATTGCCAAAGTTCCAGATTATTTTTCTATTCCATATTTTCTCTGTTTGATATTTTTCTTCTTTGTTAAAAAACATTGTATCTTCCAAAGCACTTATGTCTACATCACATTCTTTACACCATTCTAGAATTATTATCCTTCTATTTATATTTTTCACTATTGACATTTACTGAAAGAATCCTTAAATTATTATTTTGTTTAGATAGAAAAATGTATGTACTTTTAAGAAAGGGGAGCCTGATTTTGAAGCCAATTACATATTTATGAGTGAGGTTAAGTGATTGGAAGGATAAACTGTCTTTTAAATATAAATGAAGTGATGTTTTTATCTCTTATTAACTCTGAAGACGCCATTTGTTAATGGCAAAAGCACTTAGTTTTTAAGAGTATTTTTATTCATTAAATAAGTGGAATTCTATGTCCGTTTTTTTTTGTCAATCCTTAATACTTGTTTCTGTATTCCTTAATTTAATGAGACTCATCCTCTTATTATGCAGACATTCTTCATCCAGTAACTTTCTTTTTCTCTTTTAATGTGTATTTTTAAACTTCTTTTTTTATCTTTAACTCTTTTACCAACAGATTTTTACCTATTACTACTTTGCAACTTTTATCTTCTTCATCACTGACCTCTGAATCTATTTTTATTTAATCTTTTCCTCCTTTTTGTTACCATCTTTTTTCTAGATTATTTTCCTTTGTTTCTTTTATTTCATCAATTTGTTTTTTATCCCGCACCTTATTTCACTATCCATTTATTTTTTTTAACAATCCATCCATGTATGTTCAGTTTTTCTTGCATCTATAACATTCAAGTTCACATTTTTCATATCATGTCATTTTACTACATATGCAACATTTTTATCACAATTCCTCACTAGATGTCCTTCTCTAATACAAACAAAACATATTATTGGTTGTCCCCAATATTTTACCACACCCTTATTACCTTTAACGTTTATAATTCTTGGGATATGTAAGACTTTTTTTCATTTTCCATTTTCAAAACAATATTGCAGTCCCATGCCTCAGTCCATAAAACCCTATTATCAAACACTTTAGAATTATCCATCACTTCTTTACAAAAATCCTTAAATTTTTTTAAAGTCTCTCTTTTAACTTTTGCTCTGAACTGTATGTGTATTTTTTTTCTCAAAACATGTTTTAACTATGTATTCATTCCACATGTTTTAACTATGTATTCATTCCATGGGTTATTATTTCATACTTTTTTCACATTCACACAAAAAATGTCCATACTCTGTGCAGTCTCTAAAATAATGTTACCGAATGGCTCTTTATTTATCAAAATTAAGGCTCTTGCCTTGTGTGTTTTATTACCCAGTGGAAGAATAAATGTGTCCCATAACTCATATCTGTCAATTTCCATACTCCTTTTACTTTGGAGCTTTACAGCATATCTTCATTTGATTTCTTCTTTTTGCTTCTCCTTCTGCTCCCTGCTCTGACTGGCAACTATCTTGCCATGTTTTTCTTTTAGGTGATTCTTTCTTCTCAAAAATGGTGTCAGTTTCTTATCCCTCATTTTTTTATGTCTCCCCAAAAGGCATCCTTTTCTGACTCACTTTTTACAATCATTCCATGAAGTATATCATCCTGCAACCTTCCAGACTGGAGATTTGTCATAATACAATCTGGTTTCTCCACACTGTCAGCTCAAATAATTATTTTTGAAATATAATCTCTTAGTCTTGTAAATCCTTTCTCATGTTTACAATAGAGCTGGCATTCACCTCCACTCCCACAGACATTGCTTCCATCTCATGCACTCCCCTCCCAGCCGCCATGTGCACATACTTACTCTAGGCTGGTCACGTGTACAGAATGATAAGTAGGGTTTTTTATTTGTATACATGTATACAATTCCTATTTTTATATATTTACATATTTACAATATTTACATATTTTAACATCATTCAATACATTGATACTTCCATTTTAAGTACCCCCCACTCTTTTACCCACAACCAAAACCACATTTTTCCAGTATTTTTGTCTATGTCCATTTTCCATTGTATCTGAATTGCATCTGATATAATTAAATCTTTCATTCCATATAGCCCATGTTACATAGAATATGATTCTGTCCATTTTCTTAGCTTCATTCTGGGATCTTGTCCCATAAAACCCATACTCTATCATGTCCATGTTTAAAATTACAAAAGTTAAATACCTTTTAATCAAATTATGTTTACATATTTCTTTCCAAACTTTCTGAATTATCTCACATTTAAAAAACATGTTCTGTAGTTTCCATTTCTTTACATGTATTACATATTCTATCCTGTTTTCTCTTGTATGGCATATTTGCCCCCACTGGTAGTTTTCCTATAGACAACCTTCATCAAACATCATTGCATTATTTAATATTGTATGATTTCTGTATCTCATCATTATTGCATTCTTCTAAGTATTTCTAACTCTTTCCATGGATCCACCAAATAAAAGAACATCATAATGTTAACATACCATTCTTTTCTGTTCTTTTCTATAACATTCCTTTTTAATTTCCACAATACAATTTTACTGTAAAATTCTTTTTCTTCATTAATAACACTTTTACTTCTTTTTTTCATTTCTTCCCAAATTTCTCTGTATTTACAATACATAATTGTTTCTGTCAAATCTTTATTATTTTTCATTATTCCTTATAGTACCTATGCAGACTTAGAGACATCTTTTTGTCACATTCATTAATTAAATGATCAATTTTCCCACAAAAATAACAAGTCTTTGGTTGTCCCCTGTACCTCACAAAACCTCTATTGCTATGTACATTAGTAATACTAGGTATGTGCATCACATTGTCATTTTCCATTTTTTTAATTATTCCACATTCCAACCACCAGTCCATAATCCTCTTTCATCATAGATTTTAGTAGTGCCCACCACTTCTTTACATATTGTCAACAAATATTCTCTCAGTTATTTTGCTCCCTCTTCAGTTCTAAACTGAATCAAGATTCTTTTTTTGTTTGCCTGAAAAAGGCTTGCACAACATATTCTGTCCATGGAAAGTCTGTTTTTTTTCATAGGCTCCAAAAAAAGTTTTCCATAGCCTGGCCAGTTTTAAAAAAACAAGTCATAAAAAGTTTCTTTGTTAATTAAAATGAAAGCTCTTACCACTTCAACTTTTACTCCCAGAGGTGGAATAACATTGCCCCATACCTCATGTCTGTCCAGATCTTTTTCCTTTTTACTGCTCACCCAAAGAACATAGTTTTTCTTTATTTCCTTCATCTCTGTATTTTCCTTAGCTCCTTCTTCCACCGTTTGAGCATATACTTTTTTTCTGGAACCTTCTCTGGCTGTTTTTCCTTTTCTTTTTCTCTCTCCTTTTTTTTCATAATATCATTCCAGGATACAGCAGTTCTACTTTCTGGCTCACTCTGGTTAATTAACTCCTCCAGATACTCATCCTGCAACCTTCCTGACTGGAGGGTTGAAGTAACACATGTTCCTGCCATTTCTGCCACTTCAAACAGATTTTTCAGGATATTTTCTTCTGAATCCATCTCCACCACTGCATTTAGCTCTATTTCCTTCCCAATCTCCTCACCATCAGCAGGCTATGTTGTTTTCTGCTCCCACATCACCTGAAAACATTTCTGGTAGAGATTCTACCATTTTTTCCTCGTTTTCAGCAAATTTAACTTCCAATTTGCATTGGTTGTCAGCAGCCATGTTTTCTCCCTGTTCCTGCTGGCTGCCTTCGCACATGGACAGGAAACAGGAAGTCAGGATATGTAACACGAAATCTCTTCCCCCTACTGCAAAGAGGAGGGGAAGTTCCCAAATGCCCTGCCCAAATTTCTCCTAGCTGTATAAGTGCCACCTCAGGTCACCCCTGAAAAGAGGCTACTAGTGTACTGGGACTAACCAGAGGAACTCCCTGGTCAACCTCAGTAAGAAGCTGAGATCCCTCATAAAATCCTCCAAAGCTAGTTACGAAAACAAAATTGCCACTGACTCTAAAGACAACCACAAAGCATTCTATAACTATGTCAATCTCAAAGGCAACACTCAGATGTGCTCTGAGTTACAGCACAATGGCACTAAATATACAGAACCAACTGATATTGCCAACATTCTGGCAGATAGGTTCAGTGCTAACTTTACCCCCCTCTCACCCCTAGAGGGCCCATCTCTATACCGGAAGAATGCAAAGTTCCTGTAATCACAGCTGCACAGGTAAAAAACACACTCTCCAAAGCCAAGAACACAGCATCCATGGGACCTGACAATATCCAAGGCTGCATTCTACACAAACTACAGACTGAACTGGCACGCTACCTAAGTACCATGTTCAATCATAACCTCACCTCAGGCTTTGTGCCCACTGAATGACGCACCACAATGGTTATCCCACTCCACAAAGGGGGAGCCACGACAGACCCTGGGAACTACTGCACCATTAGCCTGACGAGCCTGGTCTGCAAGGCCGTGGAATGTATCATCATGGAACTCATAAACAAAGACATTGGTAATCTCCAAACTCTGGACCCTACCCAGTTCGGGTTTGTAAAAGGCAGATCATGTCTCCTAAACCTGACTTGACTTCTTTGAAGCAGTCACCAAAGCCATAGATGAGGGTAAGTTGGTTCACACAGCTTATCTAGATCTTGCCAGTGCTTTCAACACCATCCCCAACTCTGGAATTATAGATAAGCTCACTAAACTAGGCATAAATCCCTATGTCACAAGATGGGTTGCCAACTGGCTCATGGATAGAACCCACAGTGTGAAAGTAGCAGACTCCAAATCCGACTTCAGACCAGTGACAAGTGGAGTACCACAGGGTTCAGTCCTGGGTCCTCTCCTGTTTGGTATCTACTTCTCTGAAGTACAGGCTAACAGAGAAGGTCTTTGGCTAACAAAGTTTGCAGATGACTGCAAACTAGGAGCCATAATCAAAACTCCTAACAATGTGGACATACTACAAAAGGGCCTCACTGAGACAGATGCCTGGTGTCAAAGCCATGGCCTGAAGCTCAATGTGAAAAAGTGTATTGTCATCCCCTTCAGTAAAAACTCTGTACCCATGAACTACCACATAAGTGGTAGTCTACTTAACACCGAAAGTGTGATAAGAGACCTTGGGACACAGGTGGACAGTAGTCTCTCCTTTGATAATCACATTGCCACAGTGGTCAGGAAATCCTTCTACATGGCTCACCTCATCACAAAAGGTCTCTCATCCAGACAAATAGAGGTCATTGTCCCCCTCTACTCATCACTCATTAGACTCATTATAGAGTACAATGCCCCTTTTGTTATGTACCTCACAAGATATCTACAACAACTGGAAAGGCCGCAGAAATACCTCACAAAGAGGATTACTGGCCTTAAACAGATGCCCTACACAGACCGTCTCAAAAAACTCCAGCTTTACTCTGTTGTATATCGCCTACTCAGAGGCGATCTCTGCCTAACATACAAAGCTATGTCAAACCCAGAGCTGTTGGACACGCTCCATTTAAAGAAATCCCAATCCCTCTGAGCTACATGCTCTAGAGACCTAAACCTTGTCACCACAATAAACAGAACATGCTGGAGGGATAGATTCCTGTCCCAGAGACTTCCCATACTGTGGAACAGACTACCTATCTATGTCAAACAGAGCTCCTTATTAGCACTCTTTAAGAAAAATCTTGATGATTGGATGGGAAATAGGAAATTCACCCCAGGGATCACTTCTGTGGTTCTGCTCGACAGGGGCACAGGAAAATAATTTTCTTGGGTGGCGAAAGCCAGGGTACCTTTTTGGCTAGGTGTATATAGGCCCTAGGGCTAATAGCCTAGTACCTACCTATGAACCTGTATTTTGGTTTATCATGTGGATATGTTTTTCATCTCTAAAATATTTCCTGCAATGCATGCGCCATTATTTTATTAACATTTCTTTAGGTACTGTGGAAGTATTTCCCATGGCTTTTCTGAAAATGGGCTATACTTAGATAAAATTGCCTACTTAGCTACAAATATACAAATATTTAAATAAAAACTTTTAATACCTAATCTTGTTTACTATTCAAAATACACTGTCCAATGTTTGTGACACTGATCTTTTCTTCATAATTAATACGACATTTTGATTAACTAAATGGAAGTACTCAAAAACTACCAGAATAAGATAATAGACTAAGAAAACTAAGAATTTACATAACAAGCAGGTTAAAAGCAGTGAACAGTTATAAATGGTATTGAGGTGATGGCATAGTGGATGGTCTATTGTGCAGTACCACCTATAACTCATCTTTAATTGTCACATAAGCCAAATTTATGGAAAGAATATTTAAAACTCCAGAAGAAAAAAGTCATATATTCCTGCAAAACTTAAATTGTTCATTTCAATTCCACTTTTTGCACTCCAGAACCATTTCATGTTTGTGGAGCCTGGGTGAGGACCTTCAGATGGTTCTTGGCAGGCAGGAAAAATGGGCATGTCCATATTTGGGAGGAGGCCATGGTGAAGCAGGAAGCACACTTCCCTACTCCTGTGGCAGAGTGGTGGGCTTTCTGCTCACTAAACCAGTACTTGCTGGTAGCTTTCATATTAAGTATACAGGAATGTGCACATGCAAGACGAAGGTGTTGTAGGCCCTCACAAAGATGCAGATAGCATATGTCCTTACACAAGAAAGGTATTGTGATGCCTGTGCACTGACCCAGTAATCAAGGAGCTTCAATCTTCACCACTAATACCAGTGAGGGGCATCCACATTGGGAAGGATAACAAATACACACACAGTAAAATATAATTTCCCTTAAGAGCACACAGAGATCACAGTCAGTCTGAGGCTGGTTTCTCCCTTTCTCTCAAAATCGCCAATAAGACTCCCCACTGGCATAGCTATAGGATACAGATCTCAGCTGAGTTGTCAAGCCAAAACCTCCAGTGCCCTGTCTGTCCAACCAGTGCTTTGTGTCCCTGCCCAATTAGCTGACATACACACACACACACACACACACACACACACACACACACACACACATACACACACATACACACACACACACACACACACACACACACACTTTGAAATTTGGTTTATATACACACACACACACACACACACACACACACACACACACACACACACACACAAACACACTTCTGGGGAAGGCTGGCACATGTTCTCCAGCTATGCCCCCTCCTGCCAGGCTATAAGGTAGTAATCACTGCCACCAACTACTCTTATCAGCTACTAAAAAGGCCTTTACCAAAGGGTGTCCAATTATTACTGTGCAATATTATTATCCAATTAGTAAGTGTGACGAACAGCAAGGCTTATTTGCAGTGGCTTTGTACAGTATCACTATATACATGCAATGTACTCTAGAGTTTAAATTATCTCTACACAAAACAGCCATGGTTGAAAGGTTTAAAAAATGTAATAAATAAAAACACAAGACACATCTTTTCAGTTTAACACAGTGCTAGTCGAGTTCAGAAATCATAGGAAAATGCTTAAAATAATACTGGAGAATAGTCTGACATAAATATAGAAAACAGCTAGACTATAGCTGACTAAATTCCTATCTAACTCTAAGAGCAATCACAGTTCTAAATAAACTTACATATAGAGCAAAGGCAGAGTATTGGTGAGTGGTCAGTCCTTCAGACAAAATCCAAAATGCTCTTGTTCTCTCTATCTCTGAGAAAGTCTTAAAAATAATACATCACTGCTGACTCATTTTAGATTACATCATTCTTCTCTGTTTCCCAGGCTAACAGAAACTCAGAGTTTTAATATTTCTTTGATCTTGCACCTGGCCAGGAAACTACAGCAATATAAGACATTATATATGTAAAATCTAGCAATTATCTCTGGTCTCAAAACAACAGAAAGAGTTCCTCAGTCCAGACATTATGTCTTGGAGCTTTGAGATCAGTCATACAACGCTTGACTTATCAGCTTTCTCCAGCAGAGTGCACTGTGGTTACATTTTTGAAGTTCAACAGTTAACACGGTTTTCTTACATTTAAGAGGACAAGCCTGTGTATTATATTCATATTTACAATGATAAAATTATCTACAGAATTCTATCTAGCTAGGCTGGCAGCCTTCACATATCTTCACAGATGTTAGGTCATACATTAAATGTCCTTGTAACCATGATGCAAGAAAAGACACCTTCATGGCTCCCTGATTGACCACCCCTCTGGACATCTCTTGCTCACCATTGGGGAGACATACCTAGTGAACTAGGGAATGAAGAGACATGTCCATTTGGAGGGAGGCTTGATGACTGACTGGTATGGAGGCAAAAAGAATATAAACGAAAAATGTCTTTGGTTTTAAACTTGTCATTGGTTTGCTATATGACACTTAAAATGCTGTTGACAAAACTATGGGGAAAATATAGGTCACCAAATATGTAAAAGGCACT
The DNA here is from genome assembly GCF_019279795.1 of Protopterus annectens. Classification (NCBI taxonomy): domain Eukaryota; kingdom Metazoa; phylum Chordata; order Ceratodontiformes; family Protopteridae; genus Protopterus; species Protopterus annectens. The sequence continues at coordinate 854,618,870 of NC_056730.1, forward strand.
AAATCGGGAATCTTGGTATTTTGTCAGCATTAGTATATGTTAACTGGCTAAACTGATTTTACTGCTCTGCATATACAATATTAGCAATGGCCTATGTTCTGAGTATGAATTAAATACCAGTCAAAAGAATGTGGTGGATGTAGACTGTATAATTACATGTATCCCAATTTAAACGAAAAAGAGTATAAAATTGATGAGGATGTAGTCAATCTTATTACGTATGTATGCAAATTATTATTTGTAAACATATAAATCAAATGTGAACAATATAGGTAGCAACTGGGGAGTTCACAGATCACACCAATTTATCAGCCTGCACAGAAAACTTAGTAATGTATTGTGAGCGGGGCTTGATAAAGACAAACGTTTATGCAGTTGTCACGTGTTGAATCAGTGGGCCAGTTCAAATTCTATTTCTGTAATTTTAGTTCCCCATTTATGTTCTCTTGTGAGCATACAGGCAAGTAAAACATATTGCTGTGTACTCAGAAAATGAAATAGATTTGACAATATCTGCATGGATAACATTACACACTTGGCTTGTCCTGAGTGATCTGTGAAACGTAAACTAACAATAGTAGGGGATCTAATTTCATCTTATGCATTTCAGACAACTGCACTACTCCAGTTAGATAATGGGTCAACACGTTTTTTATAAAGTTTGAAAGAGCAGTGTGATGCATGTGCCCTGTACCAGCAATCAAGGAGCCTCAATCCTCACCACTGGTACCAGAGAGGGTGACTCCTAGAAGAGGAAAGGATAACTAATACACACAGTAAAGTACAATTTCCCTTAAGTGCACACAGACATCACAGTCAGTCTGGGGCTGGTTGCTCCCTTGCTCACCAGGTCCCCAATAAGACTCCCCACTGGCACAGCTATAGGATCCAGGTCTCAGCCAAGCTGGTAAGCTAACACCTCCAGTACTCTCTCTGCCCAACCAGTGCTTTGTGTCCCTGCCAAGTAGCTGACACAACACACACACACTTTGAGAAGAGGTTATACAACCACATAAACCCTCCTGGGAAAAGGCTGGCACAGGTTCTCCAGCTGTGCCCCTCTTACCCAGACCATACAGTAGTAATTCCTGCCACCACCCAGCTAATAATTATCAGCTACTAAAAGGCCCTTAAAAGGGTGTCCAGTTATTACTGTGCAATATTATAATCCAATGGTAGTATGACTAGACAGTCAAGGCTTAATTTGGAGTCAGTCCATGGAAGGTACAATATTTCTCGGTCTGGAAAGACATGGTTGACAGACCATGCTGCTTTGCCAGGGATGGTCTGCACTTATCCCCTCTAAGCTTTCAGATATTGGGAAAGACCTTTTCCACCCACATAGCACATTTTATAGGCAATGGCAAACTGATAAACCTGCCAACTTAACTGAACCTATGAAAGGATATCTAAAGGTGGTACTGCTCACTGCTAAAAGTCTTAACAAGAAACTTCACTCCCTGCAAGCTGTCCTCTCCCTGGGAGTGTAGACATATGTGTAGTAAATGAGACATGGTTTAAAGTCACTGAGAGTACCCCAGCAATGCAAGGTTATATGCATTTCATACCTTTAGACCAGCTACTGCACAGGAGAGAACTAAAAGTGGAGGTGTGTCAATCTATATTAAGAGCAGTCTCACATACAGGCTAATTAAATGTATGACCCACTGGAACTCATACATGTGCAACTCGTCATGAATAGGGTGTCATACCATATCCTTGCAACATATAGCCCCCGCATGTCCCAGCAAACCTATACTACATGTTTAAATGTACTAGATTCCCTCACCAATCAACCTAATATGATATTTATTGGGGATCTCAACTACCCCTCTATAGATTGGGAATCCTACACCACTTCTAATGCACAAGCCCAGACATTCCTAAACTTTGTTAATACCAACATCCTGCAACAGTTCATTGTCCTACCAGGGGTACAGACATCCTTGACCTTCTCCCACAAACATGGGGGAGGGGCAATGTTTCTCACTCAATGTAATATCTTAGCTTGTCAGATCTGACCATAAGGCAGTATTACTTGAAATAAAAATTAAATCTGAGGATCCAGCAAACCCCCAAAAAACTTTAGGAACCCTTCCAAGGCTAACCTCTCTCAACTAAACACCTTGGCTAATTTCCAAGCCCCCCAAAATCCAGTAAACACCACAGAATACACAGTATCCCGGTACACCCATATTGATAGTTGTATTGAGGGAGCTGTGCCCACGGGTATTAAGAATAAGACAAACTCAAAAGACAAGTCACCCTGGTGGAATCACAATATCATTTGGTTATACAGCAAAAGGATAAAAAATCTTGGCCAAACATATGAGGAACAAATCCATATATGCTAAAAGCCCTGTAACCAATCTAAACAGGCAGCTAAGAAGGTTAATTTATACTTCAAAAGCTAAATTTGAAGAAACAATAGATTTTCAGGCAAAGGACAACCCCAAAGATTTCTATAGCTATATCTTTAACCTCAAAGGAAATACAAAACAATGCACAGAAATTATATTGTAAATGGTATCACCCACAGTGAGCCAGAGGCCATTGCCAACTTTTTGGCTGACAGATCAAGCTGAAATTTCTCCCTCTACTCAACGCTGATAGTCCAAAGGAAATACCACATAATACAATCCCCTCAACCATTACTAGGGAACAGGTCATCAATGCACTTTCCAAGGCCAAAAACACTGCATTTATGGGCACCTATAACATCTCAGGAGGTTTACTAAATAGCATGAAACATAACCTCTCTGGTTCACTTGAATCACTTTTCAGCTGGACTCTTCAGTCAGGTTTTGTGCCCAAGGAATGGAAGATTGCAACAGTCATTCCCCTGCACAAAGGAAGTCCAACCACTGATCCGGGTAACTACAGGCCTATAAGTCTTACCAGCCTTGTATGTAAAGCCATGGAAAGAATCATCATTGACATGATAAATGAGGACATAGGTAACCTGCAAACACTGGAACCATCACAGTTCAGCTTTGTTAAAGGAAGGTCATGTCTATTAAATCTGGTGGATTTTTTGAGAGGATCACCAAAACACTGGATGAAGGTAAGACTGTGCATGCAGCTTACCTTGAACTGGCCAAGGGTTTTGACATAATATCCCACTCAGGAATTATAGATAAGCTCACTAATTTAGGTATAATAGGTTCATAGGTTGGTACTAGGCTATCGGCCCTAGGGCCTATATAAGCCTAGCAGTAACAATTCCCTGGCTATTTCTTCCCACACTATTTACTTCCCTGGTCTGCTATCTAGCAGGGCAACTGATGTGATCCCTGGGGTGAATTTCCTTTCTCCCATCCAGTTGTCAAGGTTCCTTAAGGTTCCTTTTGAAGAGGGCCAAAGAGGCGCTCTGCTTGACATGTATGGGCAGTCTGTTCCAGAGTCTGGGGAGGATCTGGGTCAGGAACCTATCCCTCCAGCATGTTTTGTTTATTGTGATGACAAGGTTTAGATCCCTGGAGTGTGTGGCTCTGAGGGATTGGGATTTCTTTAAGTGTAGCATATCCAACAGCTCTGGGTTGACATGGCCCTATATGTTAAGCAGAGATCACCTTTGAGTAGACAATATGCGACAGAGTATAGCTGGAGTTTTTAAGTTGGTCAGCATAGGGCATCTGCTTTAGGCCTGTGATTCTTTTAGTGAGGTATTTCTGCGGCCTTTCCAGTTGTTGCAGGTGTCTTGAGAGGTACATACCAAATGGGGCATTGTATTCTATAATGGGTCTGATGAGGGATGAGTACAGTGGGGCAATGACCTCCTTTTTTCTGGATGAAAAGCCCTTAGTGAAGAGGTGTGCCACATAGAAGGACTTCCTGACTGTTGTGGCAATGTGGTTATTGAAGGTGAGACCACTGTCCACCTGTGTCCCTAAGTCTCTTATCACACTTTCAGTGTTTAGTTTACTGCCACCTATGTGGTAATTCATGGGTACATGTTTTTTCCCAAAGGGGATAATTATACATTTCTTGGCATTGAGCTTGATCCCATGGCTCTGGCAGCAAGCATCTGTTTCTGTAAGGCCCTTTTGTAGAGTAACATCTTTTGGAGATTCAATAATGGCTCCCAGTTTGCAGTCATCTGTGAACTTTGTTAGCCAGAGTCTCTTAGTATTGGCCTGTACGTCAGAGAAGTAGATGCCAAATAAGAGTGGTCCCAGGACTGAACCCTGAGGTACTCCACTTGTAACTTGTCTGGAGCTGGATTTGGAGTCAGCTACTTTTACAGTGTGGGTTCTGTCAGTAAGCCAGTTGGCAACCCATCGAGTGATGTAGGGATTAATGCCCAGCTTAGTAAGTTTATCTATGATTCCAGAGTGGGGGATGGTGTCAAAGGCCTTGGCAAGGTCTCGATAGGCTGTGTGGACCACCTTACCCACGTCCACGGCTCTGGAGACTGATTCAAAGAAGTCAATCAGGTTCAGGAGACAAGATCGGCCCTTCACGAACCCAAACTGGGTGGGGTCCAGTGTTTGAAGGTTGCCAATGTCTTTGTTTATAAGTTCCCTGATAATACGTTCTATGGCCTTGCAGATCAGGCTTGTCAGACTGATGAGGCAGTAGTTCCCGGGATCCAAGGCGGATCCCCCCTTGTGGAGTGGGATAACTGTAGCTGTGCGCCACTCAGTGGACCCGAAGCCTGAGGTGAGTCTATGATTAAACATGACACTTAGGTGAGGTGCCAGTTCATTTTATAGTTCATGTAGTACACAGCCCGGGATGTCCTCTGGTCCCATGGATGCTGTATTCTTAGCTTTGGAGAGTGCATTTTTTACCTGTGTTGTCGTTATTACCAGAATTTGGTAATCTTTTGGTATTGAGATGGGCCATTTAGGGGGTGAGAGGGGGGGCAAAGTTGGCACTGAATCGATCTGCCTGGATATTGGCAATATCCTTGGGATCAGTATATTTAATGCCATTCTGTTGTAGCTCAGAGCAGATCTGAGCATTGCCATTTAGATTCTTGATATAGTTATAGAATGCCTTGTGGTTGTCTTTGGAATCTTTGGCAATTTTATTTTTGTAACTAGCTTTGGAGGATTTTATGAGGGATCTCAGCTTCTTACTGAGGCTGGTAAGGGAGATTTTTTGCATCCTGGGATTTTCCTCTTTTCTGCAACAGTTTCTTCTTTTTGTTGTAAAGTTTGTTTATGGCAGGAGACCACCAGATTGGCTTCATTTTTTTGGAGGAGATCATCTTGGTTCTATTTGGGATGGCATGATTCATGCATGAGTGGATGTGCTCATACAGTGCCTTAGTGTAGGACTCAGCAGTTGAACTTTCAGTTCCCATCTGCATGGGTGTCATGAAGTTTGTCACTTCTAACTTGAGTAGCTTTGGATAAGTTTTTTATGGAGGTTTCCTTACTGGGGGTGGGGGTGGGGGTGGGATGTGGATATTAAGGGTGATTAGCTTGTGGTCTGACCTGACCAATGAGGGGGTGACCATAGGTGTGGAGCATCGATTTCCCATGTTGGTAATGACCAGGTCTAGTATATTGTTACCCCTGGTGGGACAATGGATTAGTTGATCCAGGACGTTGGAATTTATAAATTCCAAGAACCGTTGGGCAAAGGTGTTGGTACATGAGTAGTTTTCCCAGTTAATGGCAGGTTAGTTGAAGTCACCCAGTATTAGGGTGTTTGGTTGTATCTTAATATTTTCCAGTATGTTTAGAAAGGTGTAGTGAGAATCTTGGGGCATGGTGGGGGATTTGCAGCAAGCTACAATTTGGATTGCAGTCTTACCTAGTGTTAGTGCACCTGGAGAATTTCAGACGCATTGTGTTGCACAACTAGCCTGGTAGTGTGCATATCCTTGGTGAGTATGGACACTCCTCCACCTTTAGTGTTTTGATCCTGGTTTGGTGGCCGAAAAGTGCGGTAAGAGTTATAGCCTGGTATTGCAGTGGTGCTCTCTGGAGCCTTGAACCAGGTCTCAGTTACTGCACAGATATCGATGTTCTACATTTTTAGGAGTGCCTCGAGAGAGTGCATTTTGAGATTTAGACTTCTTGCATTGAGTTGCATTACCTTCAGATTTTGCAAATTTGTATCCTTTTATCACCCATTGGATAGCCAACTGGCTGACTGATAGGACCCTGGAGGTCAAAATAGGTGAGCCCACCTCCACCAATAGGCCAGTCACTAGCTGAGTCCCCCAGGGCTCCATACTGGGCCCACTCCTTTTTGGCACCTATTTCTCTGAAATGAACCAAAGGCTGAAGGTTTATGGCTGACTAAGTCTGCAGATGATTTTATGTTGGGGATTATCATCAACTCTCTTGCAGACACTAGCATTCTTCAAGTAGGTCTCTCTCTAACTAAGAAATGGTGCCAAAGCCATGGTCTTAAACTCAATGCTAAGAAATGCATAATTGTACTCTTTGGGAAGTCAACCACCCCTGCTAATTACCATGTTGAAAATACACCTCTAGGAGTTAACCCAGTAGTCAGGGATCTGGGAATGCATGTAGACAGTAGCCTTACCTTTGACCACCACATGGCTATAGTCGTGAGGAAATCCTTTAATGTTGTGCAACCTATAAGAAAGGGCATGGCATCTAGGTCCATAGAGGCCATTATTCCACTCTACTCCACCCTTATTAGACCAATCATAGAGTACAATGCTCCCTTTGGTATGAACCTGATCAGGCATATGCAGCAACTAGAATGACCTCAAAGGATCCTTACAAAAAGAATACAAGGCATAACAAACCTGCCTTATGCAGAGCACCTTAAAGCCCTTTCCCTCTACTCAGTCTCCTACAGATTGCTGAGGGGTGATCTATGCATGGCTTACAAGGCATCCGCAAACCCAAAATTATGAATCTCCTAGGTATTCTTAAGTCAAAGAGTACCAAAAATACAAGGTCTAGAGACCTGAATTTTGTCTGTGACTTTAAACAGTACATGCTGGAGAGACAGATATGTGTCCCAGAGAATGCCCCTGCTATGGAACAGGCTTCCAATCCATGTGAAGCTGAGTTTGTCTGTTACTCAGTTTAAGTACAATCTAGACAAGTGGATAGAGAATAGGAAATTTACACTGGGCCTGACACCCATGTCCCTTATGGATAGAGGTAGCTTATAAATACCTGACCCTCGATGTCCTATTTGGATGTGGGCCATCATTATTATTTCAGGAAAATTTGGCTAGGTTTAGAAAGGCCCCCCGGGACATTAGACTAGTAACAGTCTATGACTCTATAAAGTATTAAAGTACTAATTAATGCACATCATTTAACAAACATTAATATCAAGTACAATCATACCTCTCAAGTATCCAGATTATATGCAGAAAGTCCAGATTTTTGCCTCATAATTTGGTCTGTTGCTCATAAAAGTTATGGTTTTCTGGCAAATCACCGAGGATTGACATCACTAAGTAATGATATACATTTGAGTTTCAGACTTCATATCCTTCAGAAAAATTAATGCTAACACAAATTCTGCTAATTTATCAAATTTCGAAGTTTATAAGGGCAATATTTAAAATCTGTTTCTATTTTTGGGTCGTTGTTGCCCCATTAGTTTCAGCTTTGTCCAGAGTTTTTGCATCAAGGACTTGAGAGGTATGAGTGCCATCGGTATTTTTGTTCAGAATGCAGTTATTCAAGTAGTAAGCAGAAAGTGTGTAAACAATGCTTAATGGTAATTAATGAATAAACAAATAAATGTTTCTTTTCATTTTATTACATAAATTGCAATGTTTTCAAAACACTTATGAGTCCTTTTCTCATCTCTTTTTCACTCTCTCTCAACTTTGTTTTTGTTTTCTTTTTTTGTCTCTCTCTCTCACTTTCTCTGTCTCCCTTTTATGTTACTATTTACAGGCTTAGATATCTCAAGAGCAGCTCAGCCACATACCTCCCAGGTAAGGAACTGTTCACCTCCCCATTGACTGTCAGGGGCCATCTTCACAGATTGGAAGCTGTGGCTCCACTCCTGTGGGTTTCTTGTGTGCAGCAGCCTACTAAGCTGCAATCCCCACAAGCTTCAGGACCTAGTTGAGGTAGCAGTTGAGAGGGCAGTGCAGAGGCAAAGTTTCTTCTCCAGCAGGTGCAAGACTCACTGACCTGGTTGGCTCCAACTATTAAACTACCAGAGGCCTCTGCACCAACACTGCTGGGGTCCCCCTCTCTAGATCCATCGGGGGGCAAGAGAGGTCCTCAAGACTAGGGTATTAGCTGAATGTCACACCTCTTCCCCTTCCCTTTTTTGTTTGTCTGCCATCTCTATGTCTTGTCAGCACTGCCATCAGCCTACAATAGGATTCTCATCTGTCTGTCATTTATGATTTTGTGTTCCTTTGTTCTTCTCTGGCCCTTTCCCCAGCATCCTCTCTACCCTTACTTCTTTCTTTGCTATCTACATACATACCTAGGGTTTCAGTCTTGGAAATGAAAGTTGAAATAATTGGTTAGAATGGGAGTGAGGCTGATGTTATTTCGGTTCCCTATTAGAAAACCAAAGACGCATTTGAACATTGGTCAAACTCAAAAGACGGAAATGGCAAAAGATCGAAGCGGCTTTTAAGCAAATTCTTTCCCTGGGAAAGAATTTGATTGTCCGCTTTGTTACTTTGCCATTTTTGGCACAGTAGTGCAGTCTCAGAGTTGGTATATTTAAGTAGGGGTTGTGTGGATCGGGGGGGGGGGTGGGGGGCAAAGTCCCCCACTTACTGTAATGTTTAAAGTGTTTTATTTATTTATTTATTTTTTGTTGGAACAGCGATTTTTTTCCCTAGGAAAAAAAAATCGCTGTTTTGACACTTCGAAATTGCAAGCTTTCGCTTACATAGGGTCGATTAATTACCATTTGCTTTTTTAAGCATTCGGTGATCTATATATAGACCCGTTATTTCTCTATGTCTTGGGGATACCAAGTAAAACTTCAACTCAGGGATGAAAAGTCACAGGAAACACAAACTATTCTACATAAATATTGCTGTTCATTACAAAATCATTCAGATCATCTTTATGTTTTATAGGCAATCTTAATTTTGTCTGTGTTCAGTTTGCTGTCACTTGCAGAATCATTTAAGAGTAACTCCATAGTTCTGATGCAGTTGTCCTGTTTGATAATAACAAGAGCCCCATCCTTGTCCACTTTTATAACCCATAATGCCTTATGCCAGCTTTAAAAAATTTTCTCTGCTTGATTGTGTTCATATAGATTCAAGAGGCAGTGACAAACACATTGTTTGAATGAATTACATTTTTCTTTTTTTTATCATAATTTGCTGCTTTATTGACAAATTTTGATTTTACAGACTGAGTGCAATCTTCATGCATGTTACACTCTGTCCCCTCCCTGATGGGTGGCCTAGTAGTTATTTTACTGCAATAATGTATCTTTCTTTACCAAATGTATTCAGTTATACCACAGGACCAACCTAAACTCACAGATTTCAAATTTCCATTTTGCGATATAAGTCCCACTCAATCAAACATTTATATATGGTCTCCTTTTTTCCTTTTCTCATTTTCTTCATGTTTTCTTTTGTACTGCTTCCCTGAGTTTCTTCCTTGTTTTTCTGTTTAAGTAGGGGGTCTCTTTTCCAACTTTTTATCTTACAATCCTCTTCTTTTCCCTTCTGCTGTTCTTTTGTATGTTTGTCTACTCTTGTCTCTCATTTTTTCTGTTTCCCATTGTGAAACTTACCACTCCCCTCAATGAGTAACTTCTTCTCAAACTCTTTGAGTTCATTCGTTAAACTACTTCCCTCACTGCTGCTTCCCATTTTATTTTCAATGTTTTTATTATTGCCTTTTTGGCTACTATCAGCAGCAAAATTATTAGCGCTCTAACATGCCCCTGTATCTTTAAGTGCCCCACCCAAATCAAATAGAAATCCATCTCTCATAGGCAGCATTCAGTCCTCATCAAATTTTTTTTAAATCCTGCAATCTTCTTGGAATCTTCTCAGTCCACTGCATATACAGAAAATATGCTGCCAGTCTCCTATCAGATCTTGTTTGCACCTCCAACACCCCTCACTGATATGTGGGAACATTTTAAAAAGTCTAGTGGCTGTACAGAAATACTTATGCAAAGGAACTAAATCATTGACTGTATTAGCATGCAAGTTACCTGCCTAGGTTAAATGACAACGTCAGGATTATGAGCACACTAAAACTGTGCACTAAAGGAAAGAAGAAAAAAGCAGGTACTGGCCACCATGCTGAACAGCTTCAAAACTTTTATTTAAAACACAATTAAAAACACAGGAATGAGCACTTTCAGGACCAAGCCCTTCTTCAGATACAAAACTCAAATGAAACTGCAGTTTTTATATAGCTCTTCCGTTAACATTCAGTACCGCACCCTCCTTTTCTTTATTGCAGGTCTTAAATGTATAACCCCATTTAAACCTGGGGTTTTGTATGCTGCTAGCTCAATGATCTATTTAGTTTCATTCAACTCTGTCTCATTAATCAAATCACCTCCCCTTTTGTTTTTATTTGCACATTGTACAACCATAAACTTAAACTTATGATTTTCATACTTAGAAATGTGCTGGAAAAGTGCATTATGTTCATGTTTTAATCTTACAGAGGACAAATGGCTATCTCTTTCACTTCCCTGCTATAAAAAACGCATTTGCGCAGTTTTTGCGCTTGTATTCCGCTCAGCAAGTGCCTTCCAGGTGTTCTGCAGAGTCTACAGCAGCAGAGAGACAAAAGAGAGACTTTGGAGTGATTAAGTATCATTTTTCTGCTTTTCTTGCTGTCTTAACTAATTCCGCCTAAAACGCCAGTTTTTTTTAGCGAATCTGAGATTTAAAAAGTTTGTTATTGCTACATATTGTACTGATTTGCGGCCTGCACTTGAATTAAGTCATTTTTGTGTTTAAATAATCTGTTTAACTGTTGTAGGCTACACACTAAAGTGTGATAGCCTTTCTGCGCATTTAAAGTGCTGTTTTGATTGTATCTGCTCTATTTTCTGAAAAAGAAATATACTTGTTTCCTGCCTTTCTGAACTAGTATAGTCCAGTTTTCAGGTTATTGCTGAATCCGGGGCTGTGTTACAAGTTTCTGTGTTGCCCATACCTTACTTGGATAGAAGGAAATTTCTCTGTTCACCTGTGAGAGAGGGGAGCTTTGAGCAGCCTATCTCTCCCTGGAGGAGTGGTTTCAGCCCAGAAGTTAGTAGTTTATCAACCATTTTGGGCTAATTTCTATCTCTTTCACTTCCCTGCTATAAAAACTGCATTTGCGCAGTTTTGTGCACCGGGCAGTGCTGGTTAGCTAGAGTTAAACTATTCTCGGCTCCACAAAGTCTACTCTTCAATTTTTCCCTTGGAACTAGACAAACCTTCAACTTTAGCACTCAAACCATTCATTTCACAGTCAAGCACTTGCTTAAAACTCATAGCAAGCACTAATTAACCCTAGCACTAGACCCCCCTATACTGTCCAGAATGACAAGGCTCTCTATTCGTCCCCACCAGCTAATCAGAAAAACATTTGACTCTACCTATTCAGGCATGTCCAAAGGGCAGTTTCCGGTGTACTCTCCAGTCCAACTGGTGAATCTGGGCATTTTGAGGCAATGTTACAACTGCCTCATGTACACAGACAACCCTCTCCTCCTACCACCAAACACTAATATATGCGAGAGATGCAGTTATACAGCCAAACTGGAGGCAAAATTCTTTCAACCCAAGACTGAAACTGACAGTCAAGAGGAGAAGGGTAATACTTGCAACACACCACCAGTTTCACATAGACCTAATAAACCAACACCTGCAAATAACATACATGAATACATGAAAACATACTCGGAGGCTCTAAATAGAAATCTGCAAAAGCTACAGAGACCTCCAAAGCAGACATCCAAGCAACCTCCACACCCCATCACCAACCATGAAACACATACTTCACATAATCAGTGTGCCATGCAATCACAGCCCTTAAGGCAAAATAACATACCCAACACACTAGTAATAGGCGACTCTACAGTCAGGCATACTGATGTCCCACTAACTAGGCTGGACAAGGAGAAGGTTACAGTTAGCTACCTATCGGGTGCCAAGATCTGCCACATAACACAAGCACTCAGGTCACGCCAGAACAAGTACAAATACTACTCTGTCATTGTCCATGTTGGTGTGAATGACCTCAGATGTACCTCCTTGGACTACATGAAAAGAGACATGGAAGAGCTCTCTGATCATGTAGCCCAGGCCGGTATGACCCTGACCCTGAGTAGCATCCTGCCCTCACCAAGAAAGATGCCACAGTGTAAAGAAAAAAATGGTCAATTTCAACAATTGGCTAAGTTTCTGGTGTCATTCAAAGGGGATCCAGTATCTGTCTGCCTGGGATGACATGCTCGACAAGCCACATTGCTTCGCAAAAGATGGCTTGCACCTGTCACCCTTAGGCTTTTGAATACTGGCCAAGGCTTTTGCCACCCCCATAGTGCCTTTTTTAGGCAAGGCTCAAAAGACAAACCCACCACCATAAACAGCACAAGTAACCAAAAACTGAGGGTAATGCTACTCAACACCAGAAGTCTAAACCTCAAAATGCATGCACTCGAGGCACTCCTCAGTATGGAGAACATCGACATCTGTGCAGTAACAGAAACCTGGTTTAAGGTTCCTGAGAGTACCCCAGCACTACTAGGCTATAACTCATACCATATCTTTCAGCCACAGAATCAGGACCGAAACACAAAAGGCGGGGGTGTATCCATATTCATCAAGGATACCCACACCTCCAGGTTAGTGGTGTAGCACAATGCATCAGAGATCATCCATGTGCAACTAACAATGGGCAAAACTGCAATCCAAATTGTAGCTTGCTACAGATGACCCACCATGACCCAGGACCCCCATTCCACATTTCTGGAGACACTGGGAAATATGAAGATCCTACCAAACACCCTAATACTAGGTGATTTCAATTACCCAAATATAAACTGGGAGAACTACTCAAGTACTAACTCCCTTGCCCAATGCTTCCTAGAATTTATAAACTCGAATGCCCTGGATCAACTGGTCAACACCCCCACCAGTGGGAACAACATATTGGACCTGGTCATCACCAACATGGGCGACCGGTGTTCCACACCGGAGGTCAACCCCTCGCTGGTTAGTTCAGACCATAGGCTAATCACTCTGGATAGCCACATTCCACCCCCACCCCCAGTCAGGGAAACCACCGTGAAAAACTTTTCAAAAGCAAACTTCACGTTACTTAAGACCGAGGTGGAAAGGTTCACAGCCCCCATGCTAAAGGACAATGCTGTCCAAGCTGCTGAATCCTTTACAAAGGCACTCTATGAGCATCTGCAGGAATGCATGGATCATGCTATCCCAAGTAAAACCAAGACTCACTCCTTCAAGAAAAGGAAACCAGTCTGGTGGACCCCTGCCATAAACAAGCTATACAACAGAAGGAGGAAACTAGTACAGAAAAAGAGTAAAATCCCAAGAAGGAAAGACGTCCCTGATCAGTATCAGCAAGAAACTACAATCCCTCATTAAATCATCCAAGGCTAGTTTCGAAAGAAAAATTGTCAATGACTCCAAAGATAACCACAAAGCATTCTTTAGCTATGTCAAGAACCTAAGTGGAAACTCTCAGATCTGCACTTAGTGCAGAATGGCACAAAATACACTGAAATGACTGATATTGCCAATGTTCTGGCAGACAGGTTTAGTGCAAACTTCACCCCCTCTCACCCCCAAAAAGGCCCATAACCATACCAGAAGAATGTCGGGCCCCATCAATCACCAACACACAAGTTAAAACAGCCCTATCCAAAGCCAAAAACACAGCTTCAGTGGGACCAGACGGTGTCCCAGGCTGTGTTTTACAAGAGTTCCAAAATGAACTAACCTCTCACCTAAACACACTGTTCAAACTCAGCCTCTCTACAGGCTACATACCCACAGAATGGTGCAGAACAACAGTTATGCCACTTCACAAAGGTGGAGCCAGAACGGACCCTGGGAAGTCTCGCCCTATAAGCCTGACTAGCCTGGTATGCAAGGCTATGGAGCACATCATCATGGAACTCATTAACAAAGACATTGGGAGCCTCCAAACCTTGGACCCTACCCAGTTTGGCTTTGTTAAGGGCAGATCATGCCTCCTAAACCTGGTGGACTTCTTTGAGACAGTTACCAAGGCATTAGATGAGGGAAAGGAGGTCCACACAGCCTACCTAGACCTTGCAAAGGCTTTTGACATGATTCCCCATTCTAGTATTATAGACAAGCTCACCAGCTTGAACATAAACCCCTACATCATGAGATGGGTTGCCAACTGGCTCATGGATAGAACCCACATGGTGAGAGTTGCAGGCTCTATGTCCGACTCTAAACTGGTTACAAGTGGCGTCCCCCAGGGCTCAGTCCTAGGACCTCTCCTGTTCCGTATATACTTCTCAGAGGTACAGGCAAGCATAGGAGGACTATGGCTGACCAAGTTCACAGACGACTGCAAACTAGGGGCCATAATTGATTCTTCGGATGATACAGACACCCTCCAGAAGGGTCTCACTGAGACGGATACCTGGTGTCAAAATCATGGCCTCATGCTTAATGCCAAAAAGTGCATAGTCATCCCCTTTGGAAAAAATAAAGTACCCGTGAACTACCACATAGGTGGTAGTCACCTAAATACAGAAAATGTAATAAGGGATCTGGGGACCCAAGTAGATGGTAATCTCTCCTTTGATAATCATATTGCCAAGGTGGTTAGAAAATCCTTTTATGTGGCCCAGCTAATCACAAAAGAGTTCGCATCTAGAACAAAAGAGGTTATTGTGTCTCTCTGCTCATCACTCATTAGTCCCATCATAGAATACAACACCCTATTTGGGATGTACCTTACAAGACACCTGCAACAGCTGGAAAGACCACAAAACTACCTCACCAAGAGGATTACTGGCCTCAAACAGATGCCCTATGCAGCCCGACTCAAGAAACTCCAACTGTACTCGGTTGCATACCGCTTACTCAGAGGTGATCTCTGCCTGACATACAAGGCCATGTCCAACCCAGAATTGATGGACATGCTCCACCTAAAAAAAAAAAACAAATCCCAGAGAGCCACATGCTGTAGAGATATAAACCTCACCACAACGATAAATAGGACATGCTGGAGGGAAAGATTCCTGTCCCAGGGACTCCCCATGCTTTGAAACAGGATTCCAATATACATCAGGCATTGCCCCTCACTAACACTCTTCAAGACAAACCTTGACGGGTTGATGGGAAACAGAAAATTTAACCCGGGGATCACTGCAGTGGCTCTGCTGGACAGTGGCGCAGGGAACTAATGGCTCTGCTGGACAGAGGCACAGGGAACTAATCTAAGGGGGTGGCGAAAGCCAACACATTCTGGCTAGGCTCATAAATGCCCTTGGGCAGATAGCCTAGTACTTACCTATGAACCTAAAATTCTGTTTTTCAGCATGGAGTTAGTTTTTCCTATATAGAATGAGCTGCAGTCCTGACAGACAGACAGGTAAACAACATTATTTGTTCTACAATCTGCATACAAATCAAAACAATATTGTTTTCCTGATACAGGGTGTACATAGGATTCTTCCTCGACAATGTACTCACATGCTTTGCAATTTCTGCACTTTCATGTACCTGTACATTGTATAAAATTGTTCCTACTTTTTTCTGTCTTCCCTTGATGACATAATAAATCCTTCAGATTTTTATTTCTTCTCAAGCCAAAAACTGTTTTTCTCCCACTACCTTGGCTATTTTTTCATCTGTCAGCAAAACATTCCAGTTTTGTTTTATTATATCACATATTCCCCCTATATTATTACTATAAGTTAACATTAGCCTCACATTATCCATCTGTGAGGCTCTAGACTGAACAGGTGTTCCATCCTGTTGTCTATAGGAGAACCAAGGCCTAGACCTATTACTTCTGTATAGTTTACTCTTAGTAACAGCATCTTTAACTCTATTTTCATTGCATCCCCTTTGATAGAGGTTACTCTCTAATTTATCTATTTCTTATTCAAAATGTGTATCCTGCATACATATATGTGAAATTCTGTCAACCTGCCCTCTTATTATACCATTGAACGTATATCTTGGATGCATGCTGTCATAAG
This sequence comes from Protopterus annectens, assembly GCF_019279795.1. NCBI lineage: Eukaryota > Metazoa > Chordata > Ceratodontiformes > Protopteridae > Protopterus > Protopterus annectens. The sequence continues at coordinate 854,634,992 of NC_056730.1, forward strand.
GTAGCATGCTATTCTTCCAACAGTTTTTTCTGAATAAGGTCGTGTCCAAAACTCCAGTCTCATCCCACAGCAATTTTATATCCAAAAACTCCAAAGCTCTACTGGAATACTGCATGGTGACTCTAAGAAAAGTGGTCATAGATTCCAAATATTCAACAAATTTTTGTAAATCCACGACCCCCCCATAACAAAAGCGTCATCCACAAAACACACATAGAAAATTAACTTGTCCTTTCATGGATGTTGTTCTCCATATATAACTTCATTCTCCCAGTAAGTCAACACTAAATTTGCATAAGTGTTAGCACATGGGGTGCCCATAGCCACCACCTGCTTCTGGCGATAATATGCATCTTGACACATAAATGTTATTTTCTAACACTATTTTAAGCAGCTCATTTATCAGCCTAATGTTATCAAGCTCAAAGTTAGCTACTTGTGATAGTATGTGTTCTATGGCTGATATGTCATAAGCATTGCTAATGACAGTAAATAAATTCTTCACATCTAGTGTAACCATAATATAGTTCTGTCCTTCATTCCGTATAATATACTCGTACAACAATGTTAAGAAGTGTCCTGTATCCCTTAGTATACTGGGAAATTCATCTAATACTTTTTTCAATGTACATTCTATCCAAATGGATACATTCTCTATGACCCAACCCCTGCTTGAGACAATAGGTCTCAGTGTGGGGGGGATCAACCAGATATTTATGTATCTTGGGTAGTGCCTTAAATATAGGCACCATTGGATGTTCTATCCATAAAAATGTGTACAAGTCCTCTGATATTAGCCCCAGTTGTTTTAATTCTGTAAACTTTTGCTTTACCTTGTCAGCTATATGATTAAGCATTTTAGGGTATATACAAATAAAAGTGTGTTCATCCTGTAGCAGTTGTAAGACTTTTCTCTGATAGAAACTCTTATTCATTACTACTAAAGCTCCCCCCTTATCCACTGGCTTTATTACAATATCTGCATTATTTTTCAGTGAATTCAGTGTTTGCCTCTGTGAAATGGACAGATTAAAAAACTTGCTGTTGCCCTTATCTTCTAGGTAACGCTTTATATCTGATTCACACAGTCTCAAAAAAGTGTTAACAGTAGAGATAATAGGTGGAGTAAAAGTGCTGGGCTGTCTCAACTCCTTGTTCTGTGGCAGGTTTGAATTACTATTTACATTTTGAAGTGACACATTCCTACCATATAACATCAGGTCAAGAATAACCTGAGAATATACAGTTCCTGTACTCGGTACAAATGTTAAGCTTTTGTTAAGAAAATATTGTTCATCTGCAGACAAAGAATAGTCAGCTATATTATAAGCAATACAGTTAGTATCACCAGTCAAGTGGATATTCGCCACTTCTTGGCCTCACTCTGATTCATATGGCTCTGTCTCCACTCCCCCTTCTTCTTGACTGGTACAGGCAGTGAAGGAAAAGAACCCTTTCCCATCTCAAAAACGTTTGACCATGATCCAAGCCGTGCCAACTAATTTTCAGTGCTGGAAGTCAAAGCTTGTCCTCCCTTGGTGTCAGCAGTTGACTTCTGTCCTAGTCGATTAATCAGTTTGGAGGTTGTCATATTGGTCTCCTCCCCACAAGTAGGGTCATTCATCAACCTTCGTGTCATAAGTTTAACTTTATGGTTATACAATGTGTAAATAACAAAGGGGGAGGTGATTTGATTAATGAGACAGAGTTGAATGAAATTAAATGGATCATTGAGCTAGCAGCATACAAACCCCCAGGTTTAAATGGGGTTATACCTTTAAGACTTGCACTAAAGAAAAGGAGGGTGTGGTACTGAATGTTAATGGAAGAGCTATATAAAAACTGCAGTTTCATTTCAGTTTTCTATCTGAAGAAGGGCTTGGTCCTGAAAGTGCTCATTACTGTGTTTTTAATTGTGTTTTAAATAAAAGTTTTGAAGCTGTTCAGCGTGGTGGCCAGTACCTGTTTTTTTCTTCTTTCCTTTGGAATCTTTGTGGGCAGGCAGCCTTTGGTGGAGTATCTACAGTTCTTTTTGGTTTGGCTTTGCTGGTGTGTCTGATGACTCCACACATTATGGCAGAACAGTGGGATACTGAAGTGGAACCAGGTCACAGTTCTCATGGTTCATCTACAATCTGGACGGAGAGAGTAACATGAAATGTGACAACTACAAGTAATCCTTTACTTGCTTTGGATTTACATATATTGCCTGGTGAACATGTGGTGGGTGATTCTGCTTAAAAAGAAAGAGTGGCCTTTACTGACTTAGTAAGTACCTTGCATAATAAATTTAGGAAACTAAAGTGTCTACAGTAGCAAACATCATTTGGAGGCCTGTTTGCAGTTTGACATAGTTCCCAGAGGCCTTTGTGTACTGTGCATGCCTTCACAGGGTGAGTACTGTGATACCCATGCCCTGGCACAGCAATCAAGGAGCCTCAATCCTTACCACTAACACCAGTGAGGAGCATCTCATATAGGAGGAAAGGATAACAACTATGCATGGACTTGATTGTAGAGTTTAACCTCTCAACAAGACCATTAGTCTGGGGATGGTAGGGGGTGGTCTTCATGTGCTTCACCCCACAGGACTTCCACAGACAAGCCAGCAGGTCTGACATGAAGTTGGCACCTCTGTCAGTCAGAATTTCTTTTGGGAAACCTACCCTGCTTAAAGTCTCTAACAAAGCATTTGCCACCTTCTCTGTCTCAATGGAGGACAAAGCCACCGCCTCAGGGTATCATGGAGCATAATCCACTACCACTAGGATATACTTTTTCCCTGTGGAACCTGGGGTATTCAGAGGACCCACAATATCCATAGCTACCCTGTGAAATGGCTCCTCAATCACAGGCAAAGCCATCAAAGGAGATCTCACCTTGTCACCTGCCTTGCCTACCTTTTGGCCCTGCTCACAGGTCCTGCAGTACCCTGTTACATCTCTGGAAATTCCAGGCCAATGGAAGTTCTGCATAATACTCCTCTTTGAACAGTTTATACCAATATGACCTGCAGAAGGAACATCATGGGCTATGGCTAGAAGTGCCAGATGGTAGGCTCTAGGCACTACCAAATGCTGTACACTCTCACCTTCTAGCCCTCCCTCAGGGATCCACTCTCTGTATATTAGCCCTTTGTCCCAGTATACAGATTCCCCCTTTCCTTGAGCATCAGGTGCCTCCCTAGCTACCTGCCTCAGGCCTTGCAATGTAGGGTCTGAGGGCTGAACCTGTCTCAACTCTCTCCTTTTAACCCTTCCCAGCTCCCCTTCCACAGGAAGTCTGGCATCCTCTGACAGTGGTGCCTCACTGTCAGCCTGGTTACTACTACTCACCTCTACCTTTGCAGTCACTCTGTCCAAGGGATCATCTGTACCCCCAAGCAGCTGTGGCTCACCTTCAGCCTCACTGCTACAGGGTAGCTCCCTCCCTGAAATAACCACCTCACCAGACCTGGCTGCAAGTATGCAGTCTGTCTGGGTCTCCCCTAGGCTACCAGACCCACATGCTTGTCTGCTAGCCTGACTGCATGTAACTGCATAAGCACATGGTACTGCCTCATCCAAATCCTTCCCTATCAGGACATCTGCAGGATGGTATTTTAGTACCCCTGTTGTCTCAAGACAACCTACTATTGGCATTTTGTTTTTCCCACTTACTGGCTCCCTCACCTTTTGTTCCCCACCTTACCTCCATGGACATCTGTATGCCACATGGCCCCACTGGTTGCATTCAAAACATTTAACCCTAAGTCCTGGATGTGTACCTGGACTAGAGGCTTCCCCTGCTACTGGCAGATTCTGTTGGGGCAGTCTGTGCTGCCCACCATGGGTTCCTTTAGACCCATGAGCAGTACTGGGGGCCCCTTTCCTGTGCAGGGCTGCCCTGCTTGCCAGGTATAGGTCTACCTTCTTCTCCGACTAATCTAAAGTAGGACATTGTCTATCAGCTAACCAGATCCTCATGTCCTCAGGCAAAGTGCTAAAGGTTTGTTCCCTCACCAAAAGGTCTGCCAACCCTTCAAAAGTGGTGACCTGACATCCACTCACCCATTTATGGAAATAAGTGCCCAGCTCAGCAACATATTCACACACACTTTCATCTGCCTTGCGTCTATGCTCACAAAACATTTTTCTATACATTTCAGGTGTTAGCTTAAACAATTCTAACAAGTGTGTATATACTTGTGTATACACTTCTCTCTATGGTTTACACTTACTTTTTAATTAAACTCTTCTTGAATGTTTTTACTAAAGTATAATCTCTCCAATCTTGTACTGTAAAGAAATTTGAGTTAATGTGCTTACTTATTAATATTTTTTAATTACTAGAATTTAGAATAAACCTTATTTCTGATGTATTTTACTAATTACTTTCTTTATGTAAAAGACTTTGTTTGTATTAACTTCAACGTGGAGCTTTTCTCCCCGGGCCTCTGCTGAAAATGGAAATGTATCCAGTTGGACTAGCCCGGTAAACAAATGTAAAATAAATAAAATAAATAAATAAATAAATAAATAAAGTGAATTTTAACAGCAGTATAATCAAAACATGCAACATCAGACATTTTTGACAAAACTGTTACAGCTTTACCATGGAGTAAGGGGGTCAGGAACCATACTCAGAGCCTTTGGTCAACACCATACTGTTTGCATACCCTCTCAAACATATGAATGAAACTATCAAAATTATTCCCATCTTTAAACTGCAGAATAAATTTACTTACCTGTTGTGCTTCTGGGGTCCAGTTACTCCCTTACCCATTACATCCATGACTCTGGTGAAGAGTCAGCATCTTCTTCTCATGCTGCCTCTGCCTGTCCTTTTCCTCAGCTTCCAGACATAGCAGTTTCTCATTCTCCTCAGCCTGTAGACTTCTCAGTCTCTCAGCTGCTTCTATCTCCCAACGCTGGCCTCCAAATTAAGTCTCTTTAGCTCCAGATGTATTTTTAAGTCCTCTGCAGAAAGGTTGAGCTGTCCATTCTCCTAGGGTATTATATCTCTACTGACAGTCTGATTGTCCTCCTGGTTGCTGTTTTCTGATACAGCTGTAACCAAGGCTGCAATCAGGTCTGCCTTAGTCAGGTTTCCATGCACCATTCCCCTAGCCTGGCACATCTCAGCCAGCTGGCTCCTTGTCAACTTTCCATACTCCTCTGCTGACATGCTGGGTGCTCACCCTGACTAACTAAGCTAACAAAGGAAATAAAACAATTGTGATCAGAACTCTGAGTATTCACTGCATGGCTGTGTTAGAGTACAAAACACCTCCAGAGCTCACTGTACACAAGCTACAGGAATTCACTCTACCCACACCACTACAAGCCAATTAGTATTTGCCAGCCAATTAATATGTGGTGTGGATATCCCACCACTGCCAAACAATTAATATGTGACGTCCATGCCCTGGCCCAGCAATCAAGGAACCTCAGTCCTCACCACTAACACCAGTGAGGAGCATCTCATTTAGGAGGAAAGGATAACAACTACGCACAGTAAAGTGCAATTTCCCTTAAGAGCACACAGAGATCACAGTCAGTCCAGGGCTGGTTGCTCCCTCACTCTCCAGGTCCCCAATAAGACTCCTCACTGGCACAGCTGCAGGGTCCAGATCTCAGCTGAGTGGGCAAGCTAAAACCTCCAGCACGCTCTCTTTCCAACCAGTGCTTCATGTCCCTGCCCAGGTAGCTGACACACACACACACACACACACACACACACACACACACACACACACACACACACACACACACACACACACACTTTGAGAAGAGTTTATATAACCGCACAGACACTCCTGTGGAAGGCTGGCACAGGTTTTCCAGCTGTGCTCCCTTTTCCCAGACTATACGGTAGTACCAGCTGCCACCACCCACTAATATTTATTAGCTACTCAAAGGCCCTTAAAAGGGTGTCCAGTTATTACTGTACAATATTATTATCCAATTGGTAGTATAGCCCAGGGCTAAAGCTATTGAAGTGGCTTTCTACAATTTTACCAAAGGCATGCAAGTACTCTAAAGAGCTTACATTATCTCTACAAAAACAGCCACAGTTGCAAGGGTTTAAAAATATTTAATAATAGTCAAAACACAAGACAATACTTTTTACTACACAGTACTAGTCAAGAGTACAGAGATCAGAGAAATACTTAAAATAATTCAGTAGTACAGTTCTGACATCACAGAAAAACACTTAGAAATAGCTAGAAAGTAGAAAAATTAGACTAAGAGAAAACACAAGTGTAAGATAAACTTACATAAAGAACAAAGGCAGTGCTGAGTTGGATGGCCAAGACAAAAATGCTTAATGCTCTCTGTCTCTCTCTCTTTTTAAAATCACATTCCTGGTTCACATTACATCATTCTTCACATTTCCCTGGGTTCCCAGGTTAACAGTAACTACATTTACATTCTTCACCTCTGGGCAGAAACCAGAGCAATAAAGGACATTTATGCATGCAAATTCTGGCCATTAACTCTGGCCTTACAACAGTAGGCAGGATGCCTCACTTCATACTGACTGACTCCGAGTTTTAACATCAAAGGGTCACAACATGCTTTACTTGGTCAGTAGAGTGCACTGTTGTTACATTTTTTCCAGTTCCACATGTACCACTATTTTTACCATTTAAGACCACAAGCCTGTGGTTTACATTAATATTTATAGATGACAGAATTATCTCCAAAATTCTATCTGGTTAGGCTGGCAGCCTTCATCTATCTTCACCCAATCTTCACAAGTACTATCCAGAACTTTTAGCCAAGTGGCAGCGTTGAAATTTAGAAACTAGTTTCATATATATGCCTTTATTGCTAGACTTTCATGCTCCACAACAGAATATTTTGGTGAAAGAAATTAAGACTTATTACTGTACTGTTCTAAAAAAAAAAAAAAAAAAAAATATGAATATATAGCTTAGGCTATTTGTTTTTTACCTGTTTTTTTTTCGCTGTATTTTCTACTACACTAAAATGTATGCATTGTTGCTTAAATGTTTAACCTTGTTTTAATTGTGGAGCTTTTCTCCCCGGGCCTCCACTGAAAATGGAAATTATCCAGCTGGACTAGCCCGGTCAACAAATGTAAAATAAAAAATAAAAATAAAAAAAATAAATAAGACTTTACAAAAATATTTAGAGCTGGAATATGTTGGTCATTTTTACATGAATCAACTGGAAGAAATGTATTGTTTGGTATCTAACTTAGACATGAAATTGCAGTAAACAAAAACTAAGAAACTGATGAGAGACTATCATGATTTTAAACAGGGCGACATTTTCATGTGGCCTAAAGAGAAAACAGTTCAGGCTGAAGCATTTACTTCTCCAGCAAAAAAAAAGAAAAAAAATGACTGAAAACACCTACCCATGAGGGTAGGCATTCTCATTCTCATGTACGTAGTCATAATGTTTCCATGACTACTAGGGAGGTGTTAAGCAGTACACAGGTCAGGGCCACCATTCAGTGTCCAACTGTAGCACCAGTAGAGATGACACGAAGGTGGATGGATGACCCTACTTGTGGGGAGGAGACCAATATGGCAACCTCCAAACTGATTAATCGACCAGGACAGGAGTCAACTACTGACATCCTGGGAGGACAGCCTTTGACTTCGAGCATGAAAAATGAGTTGGTACCGCTAGGAGCACGGACTAAAGTTTTTGAGATGGGAAAGGGTTCTTTTCTGTCATTACCTGTACCAGTCAAGAAGAAGGGCGAGTGGAGACAGAGCCATATGAATCAGAGGGAGGCGAAGAAGCAGTGAACATCCACTTGACTGGTGATACTAACTGCATTGTTTACAATATATCTAAGTATTTTTTGTCTGCAGATGAACAATATGTTCTTAATAAAGGCTTAACATTTGTACCGAGGACAGGTTATTCTTGACTTGATGTTATATGATAGAAATGTGTCACTTAAAAATGTATATTGTAATTCAAACCTGCCACAGAACAAGGAGTTGAGACAGCCCAGCACTTTTACTCCACCTATTATCTCTACTGTTAACACTTTTTTGAGACTATGTGAATCAGATATAAAGCGTTACCTAGAAGATAAGGGCAATAGCAAGTTTTTTAATCTGTCCATTTCACAGAGGCAAACATTGAATTCATTGAAAAATAATGCAGATATTGTGATAAAACCAGTGGATAAGGGGGGGGCTGTAGTAGTAATGAATAAGAGTTTCTATCAGAGAAAAGTCTTACAACTGCTACGGGATGAACACACTTTTATTTGTTTATCCCCTATAATGGTTAATCATATAGCTGACAAGGTAAAGCAAAGGTTTACAGAATTAAAGCAATTGGGGCTAATGTCAGAGGACTTACACACATTTTTATTTGGATAGAACATCCAATGGTGCCTATATTCAAGGCACTACCCAAGATACACAAAGATCTGGTTGACCCCCCCCCCCATCCCCACTGAGACCTATCGTCTCAGGCAGGGGTTGAGTCACAGAGAATGTATCCATTTGGATAGAATGTACATTGAAAAAAGTATTAGATAAATTTCTCTGTATACTAAGGGATACAGGACACTTCTTAACATTGTTGTATGAGTGTATTATATGGAATGAAGGACAAAACTATATTATGGTTACACTAAACATGAAGAATTTATTAACTGTCATTAGCAATACTTATGACATATCAGCCATAGAAGACATACTATCACAAGTAGCTAACTTTGAGCTTGATAACATTAGGCTGATAAGTGAGCTGCTTAAAATAATGTTAGAAAATAACATATTTATGTGTCAAGATGCATATTATTGCCAGAAGCAGGGGGTGGCTATGGGCACCCCCTGTGCTAACACTTATGCAAATTTAGTGTTGTCTTACTGGAAGAATGAAGTTGGTAGCATTGTCACCTCACAGCAAGAAGTTCTCTGGTTCGATTCTCAGCTGGGGTGCCTTCTGTGCGGAGTCTGCATGTCCTCCCTGTGTTTGTTTGGGTTCCTCCCACATAAAAAAACATGCGTCTAGAGCATTTCTCCCCCGGGCCTCCGCTGAAAATTGACTCATTCCGAGTTGGATCTTCCCTGTTAACAAAAAATAAATAAAAATATGGAGGACAACATCCATGGAAGGACAAGTTAATTTTCTGTGTGCTTTTTGTGGATGACTTTTTTGTTATGGTTTGTGTGTGTGTGTGTGTGTGTGTGTGTGTGTGTGTGTGTGGGGGGGGGGGGGGTTGTGGATTTACAAAAATTTGTTGAATATTTGGAATCTACTACCACTTTCCTTAGATTCACCATGCAGTATTCCAGTAGAGCTTTGGACTTTTTGGATGTAAAATTGCCGAGGGATGAGAATGGAGTATTGGATACAACCTTATTCAGAAAAAACTGTTGGAAGAATAGCATGCTATCTTATGACAGCATGCATCCAAGACATACGTTCAATGGTATAATAAGAGGGCAGGCTGATAGAATTTCATGTATATGTACACAGGATACACATTTTAAATAAGAAATAGATAAGTTAGAGAGTAACCTCTGTCAAAGGGGATGCAATGAAAATAGATTTAAAGATGCTATTACTAAGAGTAAACAATACAGAAGTAATAGTTCTAGGCCTTGGTTCTCCCATAGACAACAGGATGGAACACCTGTTCAGTCTAGAGCCTCAGAGATGGATAATGTGAGGCTAATGTTAACATAGGGGGACTATAAAACAGAATTGGAATGTTTTCCTGACAGATGAAAAAATAGCCAAGGTAGTGGGAGAAAAAACAGTTTTTGGCTTTAGAAGAAATAAAAATCTGAAGGATTTATCATGTCATGAAGGGAAGGCAGAAAAAAGTAGGATCAATTTTACACAACGAACAGGTACATGAAAGTGTAGAAATTGCAAAGCATGTGAGTACATTGTGGAGGCAAAATCCTATGTACACCCTGTATCAGGAAAACAATATTGTTTTGATTTGTATGCAGATTGTAGAACAAAGAATGTTGTTTACCTGGTTGCCTGTCAGGACTGCAGCTCATTCTATGTAAGAAAAACTAACTGCATGCTGAAAAACAGAATTTTGAACCATTTGTTTTCTGTAGGATTAAAACATGAACATAATGCACTTTTTCAGAACATTTCCAAGTATGAGAAACATAAGCTTAAGTTTATGGTTATACAATCTGTAAATAAAATCAAAAGGGGAGGTGATTTGATTAATGAGACAGAGCTGAATGAAACTAAATGGATCATTGAGCTGGCAGCATACAAACCCCCAGGTTTAAAAGGGGTTATACCTTTAAGACCTGCACTAAAGAAAAGGAAGGTGCTGTACTGAATGTTAACAGAAGAGCTATATAAAAACTGCAGTTTCATTTGAGGTTTGTATCTGAAGAAGGGCTTGGTCCTGAAAGTGCTTATTCTTGTGTTTTTAATTGTGTTTTAAATAAAAGTTTTGAAGCTGTTCAGCGTGGTGGCCAGTACCTGCTTTTTTCTTCTTTCCTTTGGAATCTTTGTGGGCAGGCAGCCTTTGCTGGAGTATCTACGCTTCTTTTTGGTTTGGCTAAACCTGTGCAATGTTAGATAATACATTTGAGTTTATATTTATTTCATAGTTATCAGTTTGTTTGCAGAGTGTGTTGTGCAGTTTTATCATTTATTACATAATTTTCTATAAGTATATAATAAACACGGAGTGATTTTTAGTATTGAAGAGCTCTTGTCCATTTGAAGGACAAAAGCACACATTGTTTCAATAAGTTGGTTTATTTGCCATTATTTTTCAGACTTTGGTGTATTTTGTAGTATTAATTGTTAATTTCTGGGTGTTACTGATGGACAGAGTTAGTGTGAATCTCAGTTTATACAGGAGATTTGGGAATGGGAGTAAACAAAAATACTTAGAAAATTTGCAAAAATAAAACTAAACCAAAACATTTGCATTTTTAAAGACAGTTGTTTCTGATATGACTGCCTTAAGTCTGTGATCATTTTATGTGTCTGTTACTAGAATGTTTACAATCCACTTTCAGGAGTTCATTTAATCTGGGAGCTAGTAGTATGCACAATAAAATGTCCTTTATTTATACCGTGTTCTTGAAATTATGGAAACTGTTAGACATTGTAATTTTAACCATGGCATTAACCATAATATTTCCATTTTGAAGATTTAGGTTCGGCTGGTATTTATTTATTTTGTTATTTAGTTTGTTTACCAGGTTAGTACACTGATTGCAATACACCATTTGGAGGCACAGCCCGCTGAAAAGAAATTCACAAAACAATAAAACTGAACAAATTTACAAATGTGGATTAATTACAGAAGGTAGAGAATCCATTGACAACTGAAACTATGTAAATGTTATTAAAGGAGTGGAAAAACAAATGTAGATTAATTTTAGTAGTAAATATGAGAGGGAAACAGTAGATGAGAACAGATGGTCAAAGCTGAAGTGATGCAGGTGAGGAGGGAGTTAAGTGATGTGTTCAATGGAAAAACACTTGCAGTCAGATTTTTGATGGAGACGTCTTTTGAACTGTGCTTTGAAAGTTTGGGTGCAGGAATGAAGAAGGAATGGTTGGTGCAATACAGTTTAGTTTGGGGTATCTGGAGTAAGGGATTTAATTGGGAGAGGTTCTGAGGTTGTAAGGGTGGTTTTATTATGGGGTTTGATTGCAAAATGTGGAGAGGCACCTGGTTGAAACAGCTGAAATGAAGAGACCCTAGGAGAAGAGCAACTCTGTAGGAGACTGGTAGCCATTTGGCTTTGGTGAGGGTGGTGCAGTGCTCTTCCTGGGAGGGGGACTTCAGTTGACTTAGCTTTTATTTATGTTAAGTGCTTTTGTCCACCAGCTGGACTTTATCAGATCATCTTCAGTTAGTGGATGAAAGCACTTATCATAAATGCAGGCTGAGTTGTAACTAAGGCTGCTTGAGTTTTTCTTCAGTACTTTTACAGAAGAAGAATTAACATCTGAAGTTTTAGACTGTTTATTACTGTTGCTTTTAATTCTAAGTTTGAGCACTTATTTTTCATTTTTTTCAAATAACAAAGAAGTGAAGGCAGGCTGCTATTTTCATGCTGGGGACAGCTATAGTTTCATTTCTCTGCCATGGTTTATGTACTTGTTTTTTTATGACTAATTTTTGGTGTACACAGGGTTCTTTGATGTGAGGCAGATTTAACAGAGCCATTGGAGATCTTTGCTTATGAACTACTACCATGGAAGATACCCATTCAGTTGGTTCTTCAACTGGACAAGTCAGACCATGCTGCACCATTCTGTGTAGCTCAGCTTTGACTCTGTTCTGCATAGCAACTGGAACTTTCTGGGCTGGTCTAACAACTGGGCTGACTTCAGGGTCTAACTTCATAGAGTACACTATAGCTCTCAACCTTCAATATGCAAAATGAGGAACACTACCTCTCACAATGTGGAACAAATGGGCAAAATCTGGTACACTTGCTAACAGGTCATGAACAACTTCAGTATGAAAGCTCACAGAACGGTTAAAGTATGCTATGCTTTACTTATAAAATATTCTTTTAATGAATTAATGATTCATTTCTGTTTATCATAAATTAGTTAAAAAAGGTCATAACATCGAATGGGTGACAGATCCTTTCATTTTTTTTTTGGTTATAGAGTTTGTTAATTGTTGCTTAGATCTCTGTTGAAACTGTTGTCTCCCTGTTCTTGGAGAATGATCTGCAAATATACAGAGCTGAGCATATTTTTTTTATTTTAGAGTTTGTACTGTTAGTTGTTGCTTAGATCTCTGTTGAAACTGCCCCCCCCCCATTTGCTGCCGTGTCTTCAGTTGGTATAACTGTTTTTTACAACTTGTGTGTTATCTAACTCAAGGATCACTTGCATAAAATTTGACCTGTTAGTAACAGCCTGCATTTAATTGCTGGAACCTGTGTTCTGAGAGACTGCCTTCTAGACTATCTGCAAATATACAGAGCAGTGTATATATATATATTTTTTTGGTTATAGAGTTTGTTAATTGTTGCTTAGATCTCTGTTGAAACTGTTGTCTCCCTGTTCTGACAGACTGATCTGCAAATATACAGAGCTGAGTATATATTTTTTGGTTTTAGAGTTTGTACTGTTAGTTGTTGTTTAGATCTCTGTTGAAACAGTTTTGTCTTACCCACCCTCCCTATTTTTGGTTTGTAGTTTAAATTTGGTGGCTTTTGCAGTTGCCCACCCACTGTAGAGTTGATCTGGGACACTCCCCCAGCCCCATCTCTTTACCACATTCTACCCAATAAACTCTTTCTGCACTTGCTTTTAGTCCTTTTTAATTTAATTGCATTTTTTAAACTGTGTTTGGTCTAATATTGCTACATACTCAAGTGTACAAGCTTGCATTGCATGTGAATTGTTTTTACTACTGTTCTGTAAAAAAAAAAAAAAAAAACTGTAAGCCTGTTTCCTACCTTTCCTGTAACTAGTGTTCCAGATACAGATTTGCTGTAGCCAGAACTGTATGTATGCTTCTGTGCCCCCACAAGCCTTTCTGTGTTGGAGGGAAGCCTTCTAGCTTATCAGTAGGAGTGGTAAGAACTAGGTAACCTATCTACCACATAAGGAGTGTTGTGGCCCAGAAATTATAGTTAATGGCCGTTTGGGCAATCTCTTCCATCTCTCTCAACTTTCTGATTTGAAAGCCTGCATTTGCACTTGTTTCTGTCCTGTAACTCATCTAGTGCAGATACAGATTCTTAGTTTTAGCACTTAAATTTGCTTATTCATGCTCAGCACTTGTTCAGAACTTGTGAGCACTAAATAAGCTACTAATTACTATAGCACTCAATCTTCCTCATTACTTAGAGGAAAACAGTTTTTGTACTTACTTTTCTCACTTGCTTAGAGAAAAACAGCTCTTGTACTCACTTTCCTCACTTATCTAGAGGAAAATAATTTTTTATTCAGGCATGTCCAAGGGTCAGCTCCCAGTGTTCTCTCCTGTCTATCTGATGAATCTGGGCATCTTGAGGCAATGTAGAAATTGCCTTGTACACAGACAACCCTCTCCTCCTACTACCCAACACTACAACCTGTGAGAGATGCACTTATCTAGCCAAACTGGAGGTAAAGCTCTCTCCAACCAAGACTGAACTTGACAGTCATGAGGAGAAGGTAAACATTTGCACCACACCACACTTATCACATAGTCTCACTAAATCTACACCACCAAAATCCACACATAGTAACACAAAAACATTCGCGGAGGCTCTCAATAATAATCTGTCTAAGCAAAAGAGACCTCCAAAGCAGAAACGCAAGCAACCTCCATCCCCCAACACAACCCAAATGACACATAGCCCACAGATTCAGTGTGCCACTCAACCACAGCCAATAAGGCAAAACAACGTACCTAACACACTAGTCATAGGTGACTCTATAGTCAGGCACACTGATGTCTCACTCATCAGGCTAAACAAGGAGAAGGTTACTGTTAGCTGCCTGTCGGGTGCCAGGATCCGCCACATAACCCATGCACTCAGGTCACTCCACAACAAGTACAAATATGACTCTGTTATTGTCCATGTTGGTGTGAATGACCTGAGATGTACGTTCCTGGACTATATGAAAAGAGACATGGAAGAGCTCTCCGATCTTGTAGCCCAGGCAGGTATGACCCTAGCCCTGAGTAGCATTCTGCCATTGCCCAGAATGATACCGCAGTACAAGGACAAAATGATTGACTTCAACAATTGGCTAAGCTTCTGGTGTCATTCTAAGGGGATCCAGTATCTGTCTGCTTGGGATGACATGGTCGACAGACCACGATGCTTTGCCACAGATGGCCTGCACCTGTCGCCCCTGGGATTACGGATACTGGCTAAGGCTCTTGCTGCCCCTATAGTGCCTTTTTTAGGCAAGGTTCAAATAACAAATTCACCACTGTAACAGGAACAAGCAAGCAAAAACTGAGGGTAATGCTACTCAATGCCAGAAGTCTAAATCTCAAAATGCACTCACTCGAGGCACTCCTTAAAATGGAGACATTGATATCTGTGCAGTGACTGAGACCTGGTTCAAGGCTCCAGAGAGCACTCCTGCACTACCAGGCTATAACTCATACCACACTTTGTGGCCATGTAACCTAAATCGAAACACCAAAGGTGGAGGTGTGTCCATATTCATTAAGGATATCCACACTTCCAGGCTAGTTGCTCAGCACAATGCATCTGAGGTTATCCAAGTGCAACTAACTCTGGGCAAAACTGCAATCCAAATTGTAGCTTGCTACAGATCCCCCACCATGCCCCAGGATTCCCACTCCTCTTTTCTTGATGTACTGGAAAATATTAGGGTTCAACCAAACACTCTAATAATTGGCGACTTCAACTACCCCACCATTAACTGGGAAAACTACTCGTGTTCCAACTCCTTAGCTCAACGTTTTCTGGAATTCATAAACTCCAATGCCCTGGATCAACTTATCCACACCCCCACCAGGGGCAACAATATCCTAGACCTAGTCATTACCAACATGAGTGACCGGTGTTCCACACCTGAAGTCAATTCCTCGTTGGTCTGATCCGACCATAAGCTAATCACCCTTGATATCCACATCCCGCCCCCACTCTCCATTAAAGAAACCACAGTAAAACATTTCTCCAAAGCCAACTTCATGCTTCTTAAGACAGAGGTGGTGAACTTCATGACACCCATGCAGATGGACAATACAGTTACAACTGCTGAATCCTAGACAAATGCACTCTATAAGCACTTACACGAGTGCATGGATCGTGCTATCCCAAACAGAACCAAGATGCTATCCTCCAAAAAAAGGAAGCCAATCTGGTGGTCCCCTGCCATAAACAAACTGTACAACAGAAGGAAGAAACTGTTGCAAAAGAGAGTAAAATCCCATGAGTGGAGGAGCTCCCTGGTCAGCCTCAGTAAGAAGCTGAGATCCCTTATAAGATTCTCCAAAGCTAGCTACAAAAACAAAATTGCCAGTAATTCTAAGGACAACCACAAAGCATTCTATAGCTATGTCAAGAATCTCAATGGCAACACCCAGATATGCTCTGAGTTAAGCATAAAGGCATGAAAATTACAGAACCAACTAATATTGCCAACATCCAGACAGATAGGTTCAGTGCTAACTTTACCCCCCTCTCACCCCCTAAAGGGCCAATATCTATACAGAAAGAATGCAGAGTCCCTGTAATCACAACCATGCAGGTAAAAGCTGCACTGTCTGAAGCCAAAAACACAGCATCCATGGGACCGGACAACATCCCAGGCTGTGTTTTACATGAACTTCAGAACGAACTGGCTCCCCACTTAAGCACCATGTTCAATAATAGCCTCGCATCAGGCTTTGTGCCCACTGAATGGTGCACAGCAACAGTTATCCCACTCCACAAAGGGGGAGCCATCAATGATCCCGGGAACTATCAACCTATTAGCTTGACGAGCCTGGTCTGCAAGGCCATGGAACATATCATCATGGAACTCATAAACAAAGACATTGGTAACCTCCAAATTCTGGATCCAACACAGTTCGGGTTTGTGAAAGGCAGATCATGCCTCCTGAACCTGATCGACTTCTTTGAAGCAGTCACCAAAGCCGTAGATGAGGGTAAGGTGGCTCACACAGCCTATCTTGATCTCGCCAAGGCTTTTGACACCATCCCCCATTCTGGAATTATAGCTAAACTCACTCAACTAGGTATAAATCCCTACATCACAAGATGGGTTGCCAACTGGCTCACTGACAGAACCCACAATGTAAAAGTTGCAGACTCCAAATCTGACCTAAAAGCAGTGACAAGTGGAGTACCACAGGGTTCCATCCTGGGACCTCTCCTGTTTGGTATCTACTTCTCTGAAGTACAGGCTAACACAGAATGCCTCTGGCTAATGAAGTTCACAGATGACTGCAAACTAGGAGCCATAGTCAAGTCCCCAAGTGATGTGGACATCCTACAGAAGGGCCTCGCTGTGACAGATGCCTTGTGTCAGAGCCATGGCCTCAAGCTCAATGCCAAAAAGTGCAGTGTCATCCCCTTTGGTAAAAACTCTGTACCCATGAACTACCACATAGGCAGCAATCTACTTAACACCAAATGCATGATAAAAGACCTTGGGACCCAGGTGGACAGTAGTCTCTCCTTTGATAGTCACATCACCACAGTAGTCAGGAAGTCCTTCTATGTGGCGCACCTTATCATAAAAGGGTTCTCATCCAGGAAAAAAAGAGGTCATTGTTCCCCTTTACTCAACACTCATTAGACCCATTATAGAGTACAACGCCCCTTTTGGAATGTACCTCACAAGACATCTGCAGCAGCTGGAAAGGCCACAGAAGTACCTCACAAAGAGGATTACTGGCTTCAAACAAATGCCCTACACTGACTGCCTCAAAAAACTCCAGCTTTACTCCGTAGCATATTGTCTACTCCGCGGTGATCTCTCCCTAACATATAAAGCTATGTCAATCCTAGAGCTGTTGGACATGCTACACCTATAGAAATCCCAGTCCCTCTGAGCTACACGCTCTAGGGACCTAAACCTTTTCACCACAATAAACAGGACATGCTGGAGGGATAGATTCCTGTCTCAGAGACTTCCCATACTCTGGAACAGGCTACCCATCTGTGTCAAGCAAGAGTCTTCATTAGCACTCTTCAAGAAAAATCTTGATGAGTGGATGGGAAATAGGAAATACACCCCGGGGATCACTTCTGTGTCTCTGCTCAACAGTGGCACAGGAAAATAACTTTCTTGGGTGGCATAAGCCAGGGAACCTTGTTGGCTAGGCTTACGTAGGCCCTTGGGCTGATAGCCTAGTACCTACCTATGAACCTATGTGAAACTTTGTGGAACATGAAATTTTTAAGACTTTAAAGGAGGAACGTTCCTCGTAATGAAGTACACTTGAGCAGTATGGAGTTTACAGCTAGGAGTTTGCCTTCCAAAAGATCAGCATAGGTAGAGAAAATAGACTGGGTGAAATTAGAATGGTGGTCTTTTAAGCTTTTATTGTAGATTTCCTTGTTAAATGAAAGTAGTCCCATTTTTAAACTGTCTCTGAGGCCTAATAATGACTGTACATGCCTCTTGACCATGAAAAATTGCAGGTTATAGCTGTTCTCAGCAAAGTGACATGAAAGCACAAAAGAACCTTCAGTTTGAATTTCTTCACCACCATAAGCAACAAGCTTTGCACATTTTGCCAAATCGAGCTTCTCACCAGCAGATACTCTAGCAAATGTTTCTGCTGACATAACATTGCACTTTGAACCTGTGTCAACTTTGGGCTCTATGAGAGACCCTTTGATCCAAACAGTACAAAATACTTCATTCTTTGCCCATAAATCTACTGCATTGACTGTTTCAACACACCAACAACATAAAAAATAGGGTCACAGCTTTCTAATTGATCAACTTGTCTCTTTGAATGTTCCCTTTTAATAAAATAATAAGTCTCTTTTGATTTACAAAAATCTTTGGAAATTATTACACATTTTACATTTATGGCACTTCTGACCAAAAGCTAAGCACTTTTCTCTTTTAGACATATGATTACCACCACAGTTATGACAGTTCACTATGATGCTAGGTGAGAGCACATGCTTTGAGTTTGCTTACTCAACCTTGTGCTTCATTGAGACTGTGCGCACTCTAGAATTTGCTAGAAAACTATGGGATTTACCAGGGAGTGTTACAGGATGGACTCAGTTGGTGTCATGTGCTTGAGCCTGTTTCTTTTAACCACATGTTGCATACAATCAACATTAGCTTTGGAAGATACTGGAAGCATGCATTTCTCATTTGTAAGCATGTTTGTGTGCTTTTCCGTGAGCTCATGTATCTGACAAATCTCTATGGCCTTATTCAAAGTTAAATAACTGTCTCGAAACAAAATCTTTCTCACAGCATCATTTTAATACCACACACAAATCTGTCTTTTACCAAACCATCCCCTTAAATCACTAAATCTGAATGTTTTAGCTTTATTTCTCAAATTAGTTATATATGCTGCAAACGTTTCCCCAAGTTTTTGATTTCTTGGTAAAATAAGTGCCTTTCTATTGTAACATTTGTTTGGGGTTACATATTTCTCTAAATTTAAGTTTTAAGCACTCAGGATCTTCCCTTGATTCAACCGGTACTACTATATGATGGTTTTCCCCTCTCCTGCACATACAGCAGGTGCATACACAAATGAACACTCTCTTTCTATGGCTTTTGAACCAACTAAATTAAGCAGAATAAATACCTTTGTATTTGCATCTTTGTCAGAAAATGCTGCCTGTATGAAAATATCTGTAGCTCCCACTGTATTTCATTTTAGAAGTAATAGACTGTAGTTTTTCATTACACCACAAGGTGGAGCTCTTTTCAGGAATATAAAAGACAATTTTGAAAGTGAAAGGGGATTGGAACAGTAGCTGAAAGAGGGAAGACTGAAACAGGGAGTTGAAGGGAAAAAGGGCCTTGCAGCATGACTGGATTTTCTTTTCTAGTGCTTTGTTGACAGGGAAGTAAAGTAGCAGATTGTGTCTGTCTTTTGCTGAAATCCTGGATGATGGTATTTTGTGGAATCAAGAGAGAAGTCTGAAACCAGTAATTCCACACCTGCATATGATTCAGCAAGAAAGGAGTTCCTTTGGGCCTAGTACAGAGAAGCCATAGATGATTACCAGAGTTCTGGCAGGTGATTTTTCTACTTTTCTCATCAGAGGAACCATGGTGCCTGGTCACTAGGATATTCTGTACAGAGTGGTGAGAGGCTTTGGCCGTCATTTTATATTTTTATAAGATTGTGGATTTTCCCCCCTAAATGCTTTGTGGATTACAAATAACTGGGATCCAAGCTACAACTTGGGCCCCATCATACCGGCAGTAAGACTGTAAGTAGTCACTGGCCAGTGAACAGGGTATAATAGAGGGTTTCATAGTTGGGTTTTTAGAATTGATCAAGGGGGTTGAGGGTGTTAGTACTGCTCAATGACATTGCATTTTCTCATATTTGTATTGTTGCATTATAAATCTTCATTGTTCAATGACATTGCATTTTGCTCGTGTTAGTACTGTTGCCTTCAAAAATTTTGCTGCTCAATGACATTGCATTTTCTCATATCTGTATTGCTGTATTAGAACTCTTTTATTGCCTAATGGCATTGCATTTTTCTCCAGTGTTTGTATTGCTGCATTATAAAGCTTTACTGCTCATTGATATTGCCTTCTTTGTGCATGTTTGAATGTCAAGACCTTTTTCTGTTGAGTTCTGGGGAAGAGGGTGGATGTATAGTTGCATTGCATGCATATCTCATCTTGCCTTATTGCTAACTCGTGCACTGATGAAATAATTTGTTTGTGGATGTGCTATTGCCTTTTAAACTAGATGTGTCACCTAGAAAAAATCTGTCATTCTTTCCACCTTGGTGTGTTGGGCCTAATAGGGGTGTCACCAGAGTCAGGTAGGAAGGAGCCCATATCTACTTCAGCTACACCTGCGGGTTCACTACATATCATACGGTTGCTCCAACGCTCTCCAATTCTCTATAATATCATTATCAAATACAAATGGAGCTGGTCTGTGAAAGCCTTCTGCCATGCCAACAAATTGTGCTGAAACACAATGTAAAATATGGCCCTTGTAGTTATGTATAAACATGCACACACACAGACACACACACACACACACACACACACACACACACACATACACACACACACACACACACACACCAGGTACTTGAAATAACATTCAAATGCACAATAAACTTTTTGAAATACTGTACTTTGCGAAATATGCTTTGAAATGACTGTAGTTTGTGAAATAACTGTACTGTAATACTGTACAAATTTGCAAAGACTCTATACTATCTGAAGTGTACAGATAGCTTTAATTAATGCAAAAAAGTAGCATACAGTGAAAAAATGTGGTAATTTCCTTGTTTTTTACATTTTATGCGATTCGGACACTATTTCAAACATTTTCATAATTATTTAAAATATTTTCATCAGTGTGTCACAGTTTTGGATATTTCGTTCAACTAGAAACTTGTTTTGAGCATTCTGAGTGCTTTGTTTTATATTTTCTAAATAAGAAGTCATTTAAGCAAGTTTTAATACCTGAAATCCATTTCTGACCAGTTTTGCGAGTTATACATGCAGTAGGGATGATCCATTCCTCTACATTTCTCCAAAATTAACTAAGTGCCCCTTGGTCTTGAATCTGGATCCCATTCTGACACCCATGTCACTCGTCCTTGGTTATAAGTCAAGACGGACAGGTGGGGTAGTTCATTTGTATGCTTTATTACATAGAAACATATCAGGATGGATAGCAGCAACATAAAATATAAGCAACTGATTAACTGACAGACTAACACATACATGCATGCTTACATCTCAACAGCTCTCTACAAAATGGCAGTCAGGCTTACACATGCTCAGTATTTATATACACATGTACAAGCCCATGGAAAGCTTCTTAAAGGCATACATACATATTGATCTACAGTAGCATAAGAAATAAAACTGCTGAACGTCATGCCTGGATCACCTAGCATAAGTCTAACATTCTCTCTATAACTGAAACTTGGCTTAAATGCAACATAAATGACTTCGATATTATACCTCCCTGCCATAATATCATCTGTAATGTCCATATAAAGATGAAAGGTGGTGGTATTGCTTTAATATTTCCCAACATCTACCACATTTCTCCTTACAACAAACCAATATCAAAATTCAGTTCCACAGAGCTTCTTATTACTTTCCTGAAAGTAAACAGTTATAAACAATTATGTATTACTGTCCTTTACATCCCTCCTGGTGACAGTATAGCTGTACTGGAGATATGCATAACAATTCCACAAGAAAAAATACTACTAGGTGATGTGATGTCAACTGGCTGGAGATAAACTCTAACTCCCCTACATTTATCATGAACTTATATTGTTTCACACAACTAATTAATAGTCTTACACATTATAGCAAAACATCAAATTCCCTTACTTAGTATCAGACTGTAACAAATACACCATCACAGGCACAATGTTAGACTTTCTCAGTGATTGTCTCCCAAGCTATACAACCAGACATGTCACTCATTCACTTAAACAGCATGTTTATAAAACAATACACAACCTTTCCATGTTTAACCCAGAAATGTTCATTACTACCTTATCATCTATTAACTGGAACTTCCTAAAAATCTTCCCCTTATATGATGCTGTAAATTAATTCAGTACAACTTTTCTGAATATCTATATAGCCTTGCAGCTTCTAGACGGAAGACACTAAAGACACATAATTCAATATAACTAGCCAAAGAGTGTAAAATGCTAATGCAGGACAGAGAAAAAGCATGGAAAGAATGGCAAAAATATAAAACACCTCGTTATTTTGAAAACTTCAGAACGCTTCACAATCATACTAAAAAGCAAATTAATGAAGACAAAAAACTATACTGTAATAACTTTCAAAATAATAGTAAACCCAGCCTTAAAATCCAGCCCTCTGGTCAAAAATTCAACTCTAACCACTCTTCCAGTAACTCACCACTCGAAACCACAATACAATTCAACTCTTACTTGATAGATAATATGGCATCTCTAACCAAGGCTTCTGTAACATCTAATCCTAATCCTGCCTAACAGCCACATATCACCACATCCACTTTCACCTTCAAACCTGTGCCCACATCTTATGTAACACTACTCAAACAAATTCAAACCATGCTCTACTTCAGCTGATGACTTTCCAAGCAAAGTACCTTAAAAGTAGTAACCAATAACATTGACTGTCCTGTCTCAGTCCTTATAAATAGGTCAATCCAGAAATCCCACATTCCCCTTTCTCAGGAAAAAATCCCAGATTATCCCTCTGCATAAAGAAGGAAATTCAAAAGACATTACTAACTTTAGACCTTTATCATCTTTAAAACCTCCAAAATACTTGAAAACTGTTTTAAAAAAAACATTTGCTACACTATCTCGTGTAGGAAAAACTCCTATCCCCCACACAACATGGCTTCCATCCTTCTCATAGCATTAACACTGCACAACTAACCTATATAGATATTGTCAATAAAGCTAGAGATAATGACAAACTAGTCTTATTTCTAGACTTGCTAAAGCCTTCAACACAATTTGTCAAAGCAAACTTCTGCTTCACATGTCCTCATTAGATCTCTCTCAACTCACCCTTCTATGGTTCCAAAGCTACCTATCCAGTAGGTATCAATCAATAAAATGTCACTCCACCCTCTCTCTCTCCATCCCTGGTGTACCACAAGGCACTATCCTTGGTCCCATCCTCTTTAACATTGTTACTGACACTCTCCAGACATTCACCCAACAGGCCCCTCTAATAGAGTATGCAGATGAATCCAGACTCATTTGCACATCTGACAAAAACTACTACTTTTTTGCCCAAATCCTTCTCATGAAAAAAACAAAAAACAAAATTTAAAGTCCTCCCTCTTGATAATATAACCACTAAAGTTCACTTGTCATTGCAAATTATTAGGGATGATAGTGGATGATAATCTTAAATGTGATCTGTATATATATATATATATATATATATATATATATATATATAATTGCATAAGAAAAAACATCAAAAACTAGAGATGCTTTACAGAGACAAAAAAAAGTTCTCACCATGCAACTAAAATTACATTCGCCACTACTTATCTCCTCCTCACATTTCTTTATGGTGCTCCCATCCTTACTAATCTCCAGGCATCACAAAAATCAAAACCTGAACGATGCTATAGCAAAATTGCTAAATTTGCAGCAAATACCCCTTTCAGAAACCACAAATGTATAGCACTAAAAAGTCTAAATTGGTTAGAACTACCCCATTAACTAACATATATACAATTGTTTACCACCTTTAACTAACTGCTGTCAAACCCCCTATATCGCTCAACCACATAGTTCAAGAATCAAGGAGAAAAGCAAGCTAAAATAGAGGAACAAGTACTAAAATCAGGGACAGATATTGCCATTATACATACATACATACATACATAATTTTCGGCCATTTCACAAATGACCTTTTGGCTCAGAGTCCTTAAAAGGACAACTCTTCTATGATACATATTTACTTCAACTGTTTGAATATTAAAATACTAGAGAGTTATGAAAATATACTTGCTTTATTTATTTGACTAAACATGCTAAAAAAAAAAAAACTTTTGTAGCTGTTAGTGCTTCAGCATACCGAGACATGAAATCTCCAGCTGCAGAACCAGTGCTAGTAAACTTAACCTGTCAAAGTCTGCAGGTTTGTGCTATTTAAACCAGTGGAACTCAATAAGTGAATACAAAAGCCCTATAATTTTGCCGACTGCACTGAGAGTTATCATAAATATCAGGAAGCAAATTAATACTTTCTCAATTTTGACATGCAAAAGAATACATTGTACATGGCAACAAATTGCATTTCTGAATATGTTTTAAGATTTTAGGTTTTCTACACACACTTGCAGAAAATGTCAGGCAAAATACAAGCATGCAGTCACATGCATCAAGTTGACAGGCCCTCATTCTATATTCAGCAAAGGTCTCCAGTAATATTTGGAGTAATCATTTCCAAACTTGGAGATTATGAAACTATTTAGGAATGGAAATAAAAATTTCATTTAATTTTAATCTCCATGATGATTTATAAATCAGAGTAATTTGGGTGGGATACAGTTGTTATGTTGTATGAGCTAAACACACACACAGTCACACACATGTGTGCGTATGTATGCACGCACACACACACACACACACACACACACGCAAAACACCACAGATACATATAAAACAAAAACAAGAAATCCTTACCTTCCTAAATAAGTGAGTGTGCCACTCATCCGATTAAAAAATATGAAAGTAAAATAACTCAACCTAATCTGAGTAGGTAGGAGAGCGAGAGAAAGTTTTTTAAGTATTCTATATATATATATATATATATATATATATATAGATATGGATGTCAGAAATCCGATTGAACATACATGCTGACACCTGTCCGGTCAACAGGTATATAATATCAATAATCCTTGGGTAAGTGAATGTTTCCTTTCCTTGGAGATTATATGATTTTGGAGTTAGCTCCTACAAAAACACTTATTTTGGTTTAGTCTTTTACAGGGTGATCCCCACAGCATGGGCAAAATGTGTCAACATCTGTGAATTTGATGTTATGACATCTGTCTACTGGATGTTGGAGTAGTGTACGTTCATTTGGGTGCCCAACACTCATATATCCTCAAAAAAACTTCCTCCCATGCTCCAAACTACTCAAATTAGGACCAGTTATTTTACTTTTAATCATGCTACTCCCAGTCACATGACTCAGCCTGAACCAATAAAAACAGCTCATTGCTGCTATATACTGCAGCTCAGTGAGCTGCTATTTCATTGCTAGAGTGTGAGAGGGTCCTGAATGGTTTGTTTTCATTCCTGCTTTCGTAAAAGGGAGGAAGAACTGTTGTGATGTGGGATTGTTTTTATAAATAGCCCAGCAAGCACAGTTAGTTGATTTTTTTTTAATTACAATAATTGGACATTCTTGAAACTCTGTGCATGTGTAATAGCATGTATGGAGTTCTGCAACAGAGTAATGCTATTTACAATATAAAAAATAAAATGAAATAAAACAAAAATAATTATTCCTGCTTCACTTTTTTATTTTTTATTTTATGGGGGGAGGGCTACAGCCCTGCAGCCAGTACTTGAGCCACCCTCCTCTTGAACATGTGGAATACTAGACACCATGAGAAGTTTCAACACTGTGTATGGCATTTCCACTCTGGGCCAGTAATTAAGAAGCATGAATCCTCACCATTGACACACCAGAGAGGGACGTTCACTTGGAATACAAATGGGTACACTCAGTATTTATTGATGCAGACCTTTCTGCATCAAGCATGATTTCTCTAAAGAGCACACAGGGAACATGCTCAGTCCAGGGGCTGGTTCCTCTCTTTCTCTCTTCAGGCCCCCAATAAGACTACCCACTTGCACAGCTTTAGAGTTGAGTCCTTAGCCGGAGTTCAATTCAAGCCCTCCAGCACCCTCACTGTGAAACCAGTGCCTTGTGTCCGTGCTCCAAGCAGCTCACACACACACACACACACACACACACACACACACACACACACACACACACACACACACACACACACACCCCTACCTGGGAAAGGCTGGCACTGATTACCCGCTCTACCAACTTTGCCCAGACTATAAGGTAGATTCATTGCCTCCAGTCAGTTACTATAAGGCTCTTAAAAGGGTATCCAGTTATACTGAGTGAATGTAATACTAATACCAATGGTAATGTTGACCAAACAGTAAGGCTTTCAGGAGTGGCCAGAGTTATCACTAAATAAATATATGTAAATATTCTGAAAACTTAAATATTTTTCTGAAAGGACCAGGCAGAAATGAGAAGTTTAAATATATTTAATAATAAATAATAAAAGAACATGAAAATAAATATCTGTTTACTGTAAACACCAGAGATTCAGTCACAGGAAATATTAAAAATAACACAGCTGGAAACATTCACGCAGTTACAGAAAAAGTGATACTTAACTATTCTCACTATATTTTCCTAACTTATTTAGAGAATTACTATCCCTGGTCACTTATCAGAGCAAGGCAAGATGAAGTAGGTGAGGGGTCCTTCCTTCTTTGTCAAGTTTCAAGAACAGACTGCTTCTGAGACTTCAGTCTCCTCTAATATTAAACATTATTTCTGTACAGAATGACATCACATACATCTGGTCATCTGACTTCTGGTTTCCATGCAGCCTCCTTTGCTAGAAGCTGTCAGGATTTAGCACCTATGTGTTACCATACACACAGCTAGAGCTTTGATCAGATCTGCTGCTGCTCTTGGAAGTCATAAAACCATTTTAAGACTTCTACTCCTCCTACAGAGCTATTAAACCACAATTCTTCAGACATTATGTCTCTGGCTTCTTTCAAAACTGTGAGATAACATCTTTATGGCCTAGGCCGACTATTGCTCAAAGTCAGGTTGATTGGATTAACCTCTTCTCTTCCAGTATTCTCTGTTACAATATATACATTTAAACAGTTACAATAATGCATGTACCCCTCTTTTATTTCCAGCAGGGCACACTGTTGATGCATTTTAACGCAAGCAACTTTACAAATGCATTTTTAAACACAAGGATCTATATAAATAAATTTAATAAACAAATGACATATAATTCTTTACAAAACTCCAGCTACCTGTGCTGGCATATGTTACACATTCATTGTCCTACTTCTCCTGACATGGCTGGCAGTACCTCCTATTGTCACACTATATGTTAATGGCACTTAGGGTTGGGAGGGCACTAAACACCAGAAATACTCTATTTTGCACACCTTAAAGGAACAAAAACAGACTCAAAGCCTGTATCCTCTCACCTCACATAGAAGGTATTAGGCCTCACTGCCACCATTAGACACAACAGATGGTTAAAATATTGCTTAAGTGTTTAAGAAAAAATATCTAAAGCAAAATGGGAAAAGGGTTCAAATGCTGCACCATTGATACAGCAAGCAGTAGCATTAATCTGCAATACTAAGTGGTTAATAACAATAAGTATGAAACTCAAATGTCTGGAACACTTCATGACTTACAAGGGAAAGGATACATGTAAAGGACAACAGCAGGAGTGTGTCTGTTTGGGGGGTAGGGTTCATTACAAAGCTGTGAGAACCTCTAGATGACACCAAGGAGAAGTTTTACAGTATTACTTGGACTCACTTAAAAAGCTAATGGTGCAACTTGCATCATGATGTACATTATGAACTATAAGAAATAAAATTATTCCTAGCATTATTGATTATGAAGGATCCATGAATTCTGAGTGTTGGGAACAATAAAAAAAGAGACATTGACATGTTCTGTAAACTCAGGGACAGGTAGGAGGTAAATTGATGTTTGTGTGTTTGAATGTGTGTGTGTGTGTGTGTGTGTGTGTGTGTGTGTGTGTGTGTGTGTGTGTGTGTGTGTGTGTGTGTGTGCGTGTGTATGTGCGATGGAGTGCATGAAGGTGTGAGTGTGTGCATGTATGTGTGTATGTGTATTAGTTTGTGTGTGCATGCGTGTGTGCGTGTGTGTGTGTGTGTGTGTGTGTGTGTGTGTGTGTGTGTGTGTGTGTGTGCGTGTGTGTGTGCGATGGAGTGCATGAAGGTGTGAGTGTGTGCATGTATGTGTGTATGTGTATTAGTTTGTGTGTGCATGTGTGTGTGCGTGTGTATGTGTGTGTGTGTGTAGTGATAACTACCACAGGAATGCACTCTTTTACATTTGTGGTAGTTAGGGGCACTTTAGAAACATGAAAATTAGCTGGTATGAGGTCTTTACTTCTTGCTGCCAATGTTGTGTGCCTTTGACTTACAAAACGTGGCATTGTGTTAACAGTTCCTTTTGGTCACAGCACTTACTGCATGTGTTGGCATTCTTTCTGAATTCTCAGTTCAGTCTCTTCTAGTGAGATCTTATCTCCCCAAAACACAGTAACCTCAGAGTTGGTAATTGTGCAAAAATGAAACTCTGCACCTGAGGGACTTTGCCCGTATGACTGAACAGTTCAGATTTTATCTTGAGTGCTTCCTTTTCAATGTTTGAAGAATTCATAGTAATGGCATCCATGGTCATGATGTGGAACTGCAATAAAGGCAATAACTCTCAGAAGACACGACTGGTAATGTACTCAACCATTTCTTAAGAATGTTAAGGCTGGGACAGTACATGATCCCTTATTAAAAGAAGCAGTTTTTGGCCAAGACATGATGGAAGTCTTCTCTGAGCTGGAGAAAAATGTGACAAAATAATTGTTGTAAAGTAAATGTTTTGCTCTCAAGATGTCAATAATTATTCATCCCACTAAAGGTCATTTACTGTAGGAACCAGCAGCCATCCATGAAAAGTAAAATAGCAGGCAAAGGTTCCCAATAAAAGTACCAGTAAGAAAAAAAAAGGTCCAACTGACTTTCAAATTATTTTTCTCCTGTATGTATAATATTCCATCATGGGAGAGACAAGTGAGAAGTGGATAGACTTTTTGCATTTTAAAATCAACTGAAAGGATACTCTTACTGACAATTGGAATTCATATATCTCCAAAGGTCTATGCCATAATATTTTCCAATGTACAAGTATCAGGAGAATTTCCACAGACAGGAAGTTCTGTCCACAGTTATAGACTTGTTTATTCAGCTACTACAGAACAAGAAGGTATGGTGGTTTCTAGGACAGCGAAAAGGACAGGTTTTAGTCAGTGCATTTCTGTGACAGCAGAAAAAGACAAGTAGAAACCTGTACTTGATTTGTTGAATCTTACGAGGTTTGCAAAAAAAGTTTAGACTATTCATTCTGAAGAAAATCTTTCTCTTTCTCTCTCTCCCTTACAACAACACACTTGAATAGCTATTCTAGTCAGGGAATGAGATGTTTCTTTACATAATTCTCCGACATCTATATCCCACAAACTTGTAGACATTTCCAATGAGCCAGTTGCACTTTCATTGTTAATTCCTCTCATTTCATCATTCCACAGTCCAGACAGTCTTTACAAAGCACTTTGCTCTAGTTCTTGCCTTCTTAGGGACATAGCAAATTAATATTTTTTGGAAATCAATTTGGTGTTGGCAGACTTTTCAACTTGGTGGCAATAGGACCTGCATGTGACCAAGCTAGGTTGTTTTCCTTCCAACTAACTCAGTCAACACAGAGAATTATTTAGTGGCACCATTATGCAGAATTCCTTTCCTAGGGATGGGACTCAGTTTAACAAGTTCAGCAATGCTTATTGTTTCAGAAAGCCTCAAGAAGATTATGTTTTGGTGACTAGCTAAAACAGGATCATCTACAACACTGCCATCTCAAAGCCTGCCCTGCCTCTGGATTCGGAATCTAGCTTGCAATGTATGGTGGTTGTGTGTATATCTGTCCAAGTTGTAGGCCTACATATTGCCTAAACTCAGGATATATTTAAGGCAGTAAATAAAATAACATATATACACATTTACCTTATAGTGCAATCCATGAAATGTTACGCATTATCTTCCACTGCTATCTAATATGAGTCATAGTCTATACTTAATAACTCCTTTTGCCATCAAATGTCTTCTTTTAGGTGGTCATCCTTTACAGGCTCTGATGTCCATTTTATGTACAACTTCCTAAGCCATAGTGGCACTCTAACTGACGGCTTGCCTTGCCCATCTCCCCCTGTTCATGTCACCACTGTTGTGTTTTTCCAGCTTAAAATAGTTTTGTACACTGACTGAGCACTTTAATCCCAAACTGTAATTGATGCTTTTATTTGTTTGCTTCTGGAACATTGCAAAGCCCCTCCCATGTAGGTGGGCACACACAGCTATAAGTGCACAGTAACACTTCTCCAATTTTTAGATGTGTGCCTAGGAGGGCATCTTAGATGTTATTGTCTCTGCTTCTAGTTACAGTTAATAGATGCATGTTGTTGTTGTTGTTGTTGTTGTGTCTTTTGGCTTTTCCCGGTTAGGGGTCGCCAAAGCGGAACTCCGGTCCGCTAATGATTGGTAGTTGATTTTTACGTGCCGAGTTACCAGCCCTGGCGCACAACCTTCAACGAAGGTACGCCCATTCACGCATGTCTCCACGCAGAAGACGCTCTAGCTGAGAATAGAACCGGACAGCGTCTTACTGTGAGGTGACAACGCTACCGCAGCACCACCATGGCGGGTTAATTAATAGATGCATTAATATTAAGATATTAAATACTTCAGCACTTTGACATGTTGGTGCATTTCTATCAGTGGAATTTGAATACCCTGGACCAATGCAGCCAACAAAATTTATTGATCTTTTTTGTCACCAGTGCTGAAGTGACTTTCTGATAATAAACAGTGAAGTAAATACAAGTACTGAAATACAAAATTCATAATCACATAGTGAAATTATTTTCCAGTCGTAAATAAAACCAGTCACATTCAGAGAAAAAGTGACATACGTTTTTGCTAAAAATAACATTGAAATGCTTGATAAAATTATTATCTTCTGGCTTTACAGCATCAAAAAGCAACAGTCAGAATGTTTATTTTTTCTTTGATAATGCCTATGCTGATATTAAGATCTATCTGTTTGATCTACTCTGCACACAAGATGTATGCTACAGAAAAGACACTCACATACTTCACTTACTTTTTTTTTTGTTGTTGTTGTTGCTTCTGGGCTGTAGAGGTATGCTAGACAGTAGGATGGGCTTATATTTCAACATCCAATTCTCTGAAACTTCTTCCGAAATGGCATTAAATTACTGGCCCTTATAACTTCTGCTTCTGAGCAGCTGTCTTAAATTTAATTTGGTATTAAGTTGCTGATCATCTGTTATTAACCTAGATAACTGAATTGCTTTTTTCCAATAATGCTTTACAAAATTAGGATGAGCACTGTCTGCATAAAACTATACATTACAATACATTGGGCAGAAGGTGCGCTCCTGTTATGAAGTATTTCAAGTCTGCAACTTTTGCTGTCTTTACATGAATAATGAAAATTTATTGCTTCCTAAAAATGTTATTTTTCTTTCATTTATTACTTCAAAGAAAGATGGGTTGACATAATCACTTCACTGAAGCTGACATGTAAACTAGATTTAGTTTAGGTTTATGTATCCAGTACCTTGTGTCAACAAAATGGGTGATTTATATTAGAAAAAAAACATTTTTATTTTCATCTAAATGAAACTTAGGGCATATTTGAAGCAAAATGTGATAAAAAATAAAACTGTATTCAATAAATGGCCACCTAGTTGCATCCCCAACATTTCTGGCAAAGTACTGTCAGGAATTTTTAATATCTGCCAACTCATTACATTCCAAGAAACATGTTCCCAATTACTTCTCTCTTTTCCATCCCACCTCCAGCAATTGTTCTGTGTTTCTTGAAAATTCTCTGAAGTCTGAGTTACAAAATACCTATGCAAACACTTCCATGCAAACATGAAAACCTTCTGGACTTGGCATACTTGAGAGTCATACATACATATGTCCTCCCGGTGTTCCTTTGTAAACTGCCCTTCTAGTTTCTCTTCCCAATCTTTTCTAATTTCTGCTGAATGATTCTTATAGTTGGCATGCAGTATTTTATATACCCTACTGATTGTTTTATTTATTTATTTAACATTTGTTTACCAGGAAAGTATGACTTGGAACAAAGCCAATTTTCAGTGGAGGCTTTAACGGCAAATTCTGTTCTACATTCATCTAGAGCTGTTTTTCTCTTAGAACTCCTCTATCCCTTTCTCTTTGCCTATACCCTGTTATAAGTCTCTTTTAGAGAAAGCAATCTCTAACCTGTAGTCCAAACTTCTTAGCCTCATCCCTCTCTATTACCTTTCCTTCTATATTTGTTTACTCCTATTACCTTGGTTCCTTTGCTATTTTTTTTTTCTAATAAATTATTGCTTCATGCTGTATTTTCTATGCCCTTATTTTCAGTCATCTCTATTGGTAAAAATCTCATTTCTCCATTTCACTTATTGGTTTAGTTCTTAGAACACTCTTCTTCTTTATAAATGTAATATTCTGCATGGTTGTTGTTATTCTCCTTAAGGGATTTCATCCAAAATCCTAATCTCTCCTTATTTCTTTCACTTACCTCCCCTCTGTTTCATCATCATGGCTTTCCACCTTGATTTGTAACTTTCTGCTTGTGTGATGTATATGAGCCTCACATGCATAAATTTAAAGTATCCCTTTAAATCAAGTAATACTAAACTACCTTATTTTATGATTGTAACTGAGGAAATTATTCTTTTGAAGTAGAATGCAAGATATGAATTGCCTAGACACAGCAAGGCCTTGATAAGTTCAATGCTATTGGCTACCAAAAAAAAAAAACAAAAAAAAAAACTAGAAACAGGAAACTGAATCTAAATCAACCATAAATGAAGTATGGAATATTGTAAAGGAGATAAAATAACGAGAGGTGATATCTTAAGAAAATGGAAGGAGAAAATGACATGGACATAAATATAATTTGTAGGAACACTGCATGCAAAATAATGTTCAGGGGGAGGAGTGAGGTTTAAGGGAAGGCAAATTTGGTCAATTTTTGTAATGATGGAGAGAAGGATAATTGATAAAATAGAAAACATATATGTATGATACATGAAGCATATGAAAAATATTATTTGTATAACCCTCATCCATACAGCTTTGGTACCAAGTGAATGGAGAAAAACTATAGTCATCGTCCTGTGTAAGAGAGGACCTTCCACTGACCCAGGCAATTACAGACCCATAAGTCTGACCAGTCTCATATGTAAAGCCATGGAAAGACTTATCATAGAACTAATTAATAAGGGCATAGCGAACTCCAAACAATGGACCCATCACAGTTTGGATTCATCAAAGGCAGGCCATGCTTACTCATTCTGGTGGACTTCTTTGAAAAGGTCATCAAAGCAATTGATGAAGGTAAAAACAGTACATACAGTAGATATAAAAAGTGTACACACCCCTGTTAAAATGCCAGGCTTTTGTGATATAAAAAAATGAGACCACAATAAATAATTTCAAAACTTTTCCCACCTTTAATGTGACCTATAACCTGTACAATTCAATTGAAAAACAAACAAATCTGTTAGGTGAAAAAATATAAAAAAATAAAAAAGTACAATATGCTGGTTGCATAAGTGTGCACACCCTTAAACTAATACTTTATTGTGTGTGTACAGCCTTAAACTAATACTTTGAAGTACCTTTTGATTTAATTACAGCATTCAGTCTTCTTGGGTAGGAGTCTATCAGCATGGCACATTTTGACTTGGCAATATTTGCCCACTCTTTATTTATTTATTTGCCATTTGTTAGTCTGGCTGGGCAGATGCCCTTTTTCAACAGAGACCCGAGGAGAAAAGCTCTTCCTTGCAAAAGCTCTCCAAATCTGTCGTATTGCTAGGGCATCTCTTGTGCACAGCCCTCTTCAGGTCACACCACAGATTTTCTATTGGATTTAAGTCTGGGCTCTGGCTGGGCCATTCTAAAACTTTAATTTTCTTCTGGTGAAGCCATTCTTTTGTTGATTTGGGTGTATGTTTGAGGTCATTGTCGTGCTGAAAAGTGAAATCCCTCTTCAACTTCAGCTTTCTAGCAGATGCCTGAAGGTTTTGGGTTATTGTTTCCCTCTACTCATCACTCATTAGATCCATTATAGAGTACAATGCCCCTTTTGGTATGTACCTCACAAGACATCTACAACAACTGGAAAGGCCACAGAAATACCTCACAAAGAGGATTACCAGCCTCAAACAGATGCCTTATGCAGACCGTCTCAAAAAACTCCAGCTTTACTCCATCGCATATCGCCTACTCAGAGGTGATCTCTGCCTAACATAAAAAGCTATGTCAAACCCAGAGCTGTTGGACATGCTCCACTTAAAAAAATCCCAATCCCACCGAGCTACACGCTCTAGGGACCTAAACCTTGTCACCACAATAAACAGAATATGCTGGAGGGATAGATTTCTGCCCCAGAGACTTCCCATACTCTGGAACAAACTATCTATCTATATCAAACAAAGCTCCTCATTAGCACTCTTCAAGAAAAATCTTGATGATTGGATGGGAGATAGGAAATTCACCTCATGGTATCACGTCTGTGGCTCTGCTCGACAGGGCCACAGGAAAATAATTTTCTTGGGTGGCGAAAGCCAAGGTACCATTTGGCTAGGCTTATATAGGCCCTAGGGCCAATAGCCTAGTACCTACATATGAACCTATGAAAAGTGACGGGTATTTGGAACTGTTCATAATTCCCTCCACCTTGACTAAAGCCCTAGTTTCAGCTGAAGAAAAGCAACCCCAAACCATGATACTGCCACTACCATGCTTCACAGTGGGGATGGTGTTCTTTTGGTGATGCAAAGTTTTGTTTTTGCGTCAAACGTACCTTTTGGAATTGTGACTACAAAGTTCAACCTTGGTCTCATCAGGCCATAACACATTTTTCCACATGCTTTTGGGAGACGATGTATTGTTTTGCAAATTTTAGCCGGGCCTGGATGTTTTTCTGTGTAAGAAAAGGCTTCCGTCTTGCAACCCTACCCCATAGCCCAGATATATGGAGAATACGGGAGATTGTTGTCACATGTAGTACACAACCAGTACTTGCCAGAAATTCCTGCAGCTCCTTCAGTGTTCCTGTAGGTCTCTTAGTAGCCTCCTTGACCAGTTTTCATCTTGTCTTTTCATCAGTTTTGGAGGGATGTCCAGTTCTTTGCAACATCACTGTTGTCCCATATTTTCTCCACTTTTTGCTGACTGTCTTCACTGTGTTCCATGGTATAGCCAATGCTGTGGAAATGTTTTGTACCCTTCACCTAACTGATACCTTTCAACAATAAGATCCATTTGATGCTTTGTAAGCTCTCTGTGAACCATGGCTTTTGCTGTAACAGGCAACTCAGTAAATGTCAGGAAAATCCTACTAGGACAGCTGAACTTTGTTTGGGGTTAATCAGAGTCTCTTTAATTGATGGCAGGTATGTACCCAAGAAGACTGAATGCTGTAATTAAATCAAAAGGTGCTTTAACAAAGTATTAGTTTAAGGGTGTGCACACTTATGCAACCAGCATATTGTATGGTTTTTTTTTATACACTTTTTTCCCCTGATAGATTTGTTTGTTTTTCAATTGAATTGTACAGGTTATAGGTCACATTAAAGGTGGGAAAAGTTTTGAAATGATTTGTTGTGGTCTCATTTTTTTATCTCACAAAACTTGGCATTTTAACAGGTGTGTGTAGACTTTTTATATCCACTGTACTGTAGACCTTGACCTGCCAAGACTTTTGATACAATCCTCCACTCAGACATATTAGAAAAGCTAAATAAACTGGGAATAAACCCTCTGTATCACCTGCCAGATTGCCAACTGGCTCACAGATAATATGCAGGAAATCAAAATAGGGGAAGTTACCTCTACAAAGAGACCAGACACTAGTGGAGTCCCCCAGGGTTCAGTGCTGGGACCTATCCTGTTTGGCATCTACTTCTCTGAAGTAAACACCAATACCAAAGCGCTCTGGCAACTTAGTTTACAGTCACTGAATCTTCATATGACTTAGCCATCCTGCAGGATGGTTTGTTAAAATAACTGGTGCCAGAGTCATGGACAGAAACTAAATGTCAGAAAATACATTATCATATCCTGTGGGAGGTCATTTATCATGATGAACTACCACATTGATAATATACCCGTGAAAGTTGATCCAGTTGTTCAGGATTTGGGAACTTATGTAAACAATAAATCCAAAGCAAAAGAACGAGTAAACCAAGAAGCAACAGCTCACGGCCAGAGCATACAACAGAACCTGGAAGCAAATGGTATTCAAACAAAATCCTTTATTTTCACGTTCGATATCCACAAAAAATGGACAGCTCACAGATAAACACACTGATGCAGTCAAGCGCTTTCGCCCGGGCTCTCCCAGGCTTTTTCAAGACAACTAAAACGGGGAATACATTCCGTTTTTATATGCTTTTCCCTTCCCAATTATACTATTATTGGTTGTACTTGATTGAATTATTTGTACTTAATTAAGCAATCCATGATGCTTAAAGCCATATTAGTAAATTCTTTCAGACTTTTCTTAAAAACTGCATTAAACAAAAGTATTATACAAACATTTTCACAACATATTTAAACAACATTATTACACACATTATTAGGGATCCACAAACACCAAATTGAATTGTAACATACTAATGAGTTAAAAAGTTTGTTTTCTTTATAAAGGACCAAGTAATTAATATCAATAAAAATAAAAAATAAAAATTTTGACTACAAAAAGTCATATTAGAGTGTAGATCTTCACAATTTTAAACAATGTGTATAAATAGCTATCATAAAACCATAGTTATTAAAAAGAATAAGGGTGTCTTGGATATACCTATATAAGCTACCTCTTATAAGAATAAATACTCAATGTTTAAAAAGGTTCCACTAAAAAAACATTTAATAAAACATTTTTAAATTTATATAATGTATCTACTTAATAAATAATCCTACTTTGCTATAAGTTGTGCAAATATAAACAAGTGCAAAACAAGTATGGACATTGTGAACTTCTATATAAATAATCAATACTAAAAATGTCATCCTATTTTCATCTTTGCTCGCAGCAAACAAACCTATCTTTAGGTGTGTATTTGCTTAACTTAACAAAAAACCATTAAAAACCTTAACACCTTTGCATTGGGTAATCCCACTATAGTCTTGCTCTTCGTAATTTAAGGGCACTGTTAATACTTATGGCGTCATTAAGACCTGGTGGTTTTGTGGCATTTAATTTAATTTGCCATAATAATTCTTTATATTCAAGAGATGCCTCCCAGTCACCTCCTCTTATGTTGGTACTTACTTGCTCCAACACCAAAAATTTTAAGCACATATTACCACAAGTTACAGAGTGCTTAAAAAATGCATTAGATTCTTTTCTATTTTTAACTTCATAATTATGCTCATATATCCTTCTTTTTAGAGTCCTTTCAGTTTTTCCAACATAAAAGCTTAAACAATGTTCACAAATTCCCAGGTAAACAACTCCTTTTGAGTTACAATTAAAATGACCTGTTGGAAATATATTAATATTTCTAGATTTTAAATAAATACCTTTATTGTGTAATATAAAACCACATTGATTGCAAGAATTGCATTTATAAGTTCCTCTGGTGGGCTGGTTCATATTATTACTGGGTGGTGCATCTCTTTCCAATAATTCTTTCAAGTTACAGTCCCTTTTTTCTAACGAATTGGGGTTTAATGGGAATACTTTTTTTAAGCTCATCATTGATAAAGAGAATAGGCCAAAACTTATTTATAGTGTTCTCAATTTCCACATTGCTATTATTGTATGTGTATAAAAAGGAAGGCTTCTTTAACCTATCATTATTGCTTGTACTAACTATTCCTTGAGTTTCTGTATTACCCAGTAGTGGGGGAAATTGTGTGCTCCTTTTCTGAGAAATTTCATTGGCCAACATTACAAATAGGTCAGTTGGATAACCTTTTTCCAAAAATAGTTTTTTCAAGTATTCAATTTCATTGTTATAAAGGGAATCTGTGCTACAGATTCTAGATGCTCTTAT
The DNA here is from genome assembly GCF_019279795.1 of Protopterus annectens. NCBI lineage: Eukaryota > Metazoa > Chordata > Ceratodontiformes > Protopteridae > Protopterus > Protopterus annectens. The sequence goes on from NC_056730.1 coordinate 854,673,107, forward strand.
TAGTTGACCTTTTATGATCCCCTTCTTTTGGAACAGTGGGTGGTTACTTTCAAAATGTAAAAGCATGTTTGAGTAAGTGTTTTTTTCTGAAAATGCATGATTCAAACTGCTTAGATATATTATTCTTCCTTAAAGTTACATCTAGATAATGCAGTTCAAAAGGGTTAATTTTGTATGTGAACTTTAGAAAACTAGTAGAGTCATTAATATGTTGTATGAACTTTTCAAATTCAGTAATGTTGCCTTTCCACAAAATACAAATATCATCCAGAAATCTTTTATAGTGGACAATATTTTGTACCCAACTTGTTGAAAAAATAAATTTGCTTTCCCAGAAATGTAAAACTAAATTTGAGTAGGCCGTGGCACAAGGTGTGCCCATTGCAACCCCTTTTTGTTGTTTAAATAATTCTCCATTGAAAATGATAAAGTTATTATTAAGTATAAGTTCCATAAATTCAACTATTAAGTTAATTATGTTGCTGCTAAAACCCGATTTTTCAATAAGTATTCTGCTGAACCATTCTATACCGATGGTGTGGGGAATGCTAGGGAATAAGTCCACTATATCGATGGTAACCATATAGTTAGTCATGTTAAAAAATTCACTCTTTATCCCTTTTAAAAATTCCCATGAATCCTTGCAAAGGCATTGTATTGATGAAACAAGTTTTTTGGTTGAAATGTCAATAAATTTGCCCAATGGTTCAGTAATGCCTTTTGCACCAGCAACTATCGGCCTAAATTTTAAGGGGTCAAGGCCTTTATGGACTTTCGGAATGCCAAATATAATTGGCGTTAGGGGTTTCTGAACATAAAGATAGTTAAATCATTTTTCATTCAGGACTCCTTGCATGAGATGATCTTCTAACTTGAATTTAATATTTGCATATGCAATATTGCGTTCATTGATAGAGACCTCTGTGTATTTTTCTGTGTCATGTAAAATATTAGAAATGTGTGCTTCATATTCATGTTTGTACATAAGAACTACTCCGCCACCCTTGTCCGGTTTCATTGGTCTAATCCCCTCTTGTTTAAAGAACTTTATGGTATCAAAGTAATCCCTTGTGAAGTTGTTAGCATTATATTCCTTACCATTTTTTACCAAACTTCTGAACTCTGTTTCTGCCATATCTTCAAACACTTTTAGGACAGGATGGAGGGGTGGATTAAATGTACTGGCTCTTTGAAAGAGGTTGTTGGTATTCTGCTCACCCTTAAAGTAAATATTCAAGTTTAAATTTCTGGTGAAGAGTTTTAGGTCCAGAATAGTTTTTGAGATGTTAATGGGTTTCTCAGGTACATAATGAAAGCCCTTCTTAAATAATTCAAAAAACAAGTTATTTACCATAACATCAGTATAATTGTAAATAGAAAAATTCCCTTATTTTGCCACTGTACAAGTTGGCATATGAATTGTTTCTATCCTTAAAGAGGGCATTGGAGCAACTATCTCTTGAATTTGCTCCACCCCTGGGCTGACTGATTTGTTTCTCTGTATGTTTGTCTCCCTGGAGCATAGTGAAAACCCTGATCCTGAACCTGATTGGGTTTATAAGGCGGTCTCTCCCCTCTTTTTGGGGTGAAGGTTTTATTTTGACCGTCATACCCATCATACCTCTCATTATATGCTCCTCTTGCCATATTTTTATAATTGTAATTATGATTATATTTTCTGGGGAAGGGCCTGTCAGCACCTTTTGAAAACATATATGCTACCCCATTGTTGTAATCATGCAAGTCTCTTTCAAGCTTCTTAATCTTTCTTTGCACAATTCTATCACAGTGGTTATCTACCTCTATAAATGATTTCTCATAGTCTCTTTTAATACTTGAAAAGTTCATGCTGCGAACAAAGATGAAAATAGGATGACATTTTTAGTATTGATTATTTATATAGAAGTTCACAATGTCCATACTTGTTTTGCACTTGTTTATATTTGCACAACTTATAGCAAAGTAGGATTATTTATTAAGTAGATACATTATATAAATTTAAAAATGTTTTATTAAATGTTTTTTTAGTGGAACCTTTTTAAACATTGAGTATTTATTCTTATAAGAGGTAGCTTATATAGGTATATCCAAGACACCCTTATTCTTTTTAATAACTATGGTTTTATGATAGCTATTTATACACATTGTTTAAAATTGTGAAGATCTACACTCTAATATGACTTTTTGTAGTCAAAATTTTTATTTTTTATTTTTATTGATATTAATTACTTGGTCCTTTATAAGGAAAACAAACTTTTTAACTCATTAGTATGTTACAATTCAATTTGGTGTTTGTGGATCCCTAATAATGTGTGTAATAATGTTGTTTAAATATGTTGTGAAAATGTTTGTATAATACTTTTGTTTAATGCAGTTTTTAAGAAAAGTCTGAAAGAATTTACTAATATGGCTTTAAGCATCATGGATTGCTTAATTAAGTACAAATAATTCAATCAAGTACAACCAATAATAGTATAATTGGGAAGGGAAAAGCATATAAAAACGGAATGTATTCCCCGTTTTAGTTGTCTTGAAAAAGCCTGGGAGAGCCCGGGCGAAAGCGCTTGACTGCATCAGTGTGTTTATCTGTGAGCTGTCCATTTTTTGTGGATATCGAACGTGAAAATAAAGGATTTTGTTTGAATACCATTTGCTTCCAGGTTCTGGTGTATGCTCTGGCCGTGAGCTGTAACTTATGTAAACAGTGACTAAACATTCAACCAATATTTTTATATTTTATTTATTTACTAGCGTTTGTTTACAAGGAAAGAAAGTCCTTCTATATTGCACAGCTTATAAAGAAAGGGATTGCGACTAGATCTAGAGATGTCATTGTCTTCCTTTACTCAGCTCTCATTGTCAGTCATTAAGTATAATGCCCCTGCTCCCCCCGGCATGTATCTGTCCAGACACCTGCAACAACTGGAATGCCTACAGAGATATCTTATTAAAAGGAAACAAGGCCTAACAGTATATCCTACATGAACTGCCTCAAAGCCCTGCCACTATACCTGGTATCCCACAGACTGCTAAGAGGTGACCTGTGTCTGGCATACAAGATATCCACCCAATACTGATGTACCTACTGCACATCAGAAATACTTGGTCCAGGGAATGGAAACTCTTCTGCAACATCAGTAGAATGGATTGGAGGGACAGGTATATCATGCAGAGGATATCACTGTTCTGGAACAGACTCCCCATCCACATAAAACTAAGCTCATCCCTGTTCATATTCAAGCGTGACTTAGATCTATGGATGGGAAACATAAAATTTACCCCAGGACTGTCCCCTGTACTACCAATGGACAGAGACCACTCCTTAATGCTTTATTATATGCATGGGTCCCCTCAAATTATCTATGTTATGATCCCAATTATTCTCATCAAGGGTAATGTATAATTATTAACCAAACAGTATAGGTTAATTCAAGCACTGAATAGGAAATTGGGTAGGCTTAAAATGGCCTGCAAGGGCAGCTTGCCTAGTACTTACCTATGAACCTGTGAACTGTACATTTACCCATGGCATTGCTCAATGTGTACAGTTAAGAAAGGTGTTTAAAATAAATAAATGATCTGCTATATCCTTCTACTACCTTTCAAATAATGAAGCAAAGATACTCCATATATTAAGGATAAAATAAAGATTTGTATTTTATCGGAGCGGATAATGGCAGTGAGCTTACAATTATAGACACTTCTACTTTTTCTTTCGGCTGCTCCTGTTAGGGGTTGCCACAGTGGGTCATCTGTTTCCAGTACTTCCTGTCCTCTGCGTCTTGCTTTGTCACACTAACCACCTGCATGTCCTCTCTCACCACATCTATAAACCTTATCTTAGGTCTTCCTCTTTTCCTGTTACCTGGCAGCTCCATCCTTAGGATCCTCCTCTCAATATACCCAGCATCCCTCCTCAGCACATGTCCAAACCAAAGCAGTCTCACCTCTTTGGCTTTGTCTCCAAACCATCCAACTTGAGCCAGTCCTCTAATATACTTATTTGTAATCCTGTCCACCCTCATCACACCAAATGCAAATCTTAACATCTTTAACTCTTCCAACTCCAGCTCTGACTCCTGTCTTTTTGCCAGTGCTGATGTCTCCAACCCATATAACATAGCTGGTCTCACTACCATCTTGTAGACCTTCCCTTTCACTCTTACTAGTACCCGTCTGTTACAAATCACTCCTGACGCTCTTCTCCACCCACTCCACTCTGCCTGCACTCTCGTCTTCACCTCTCTTCCACAGTCACCATTACTGTGAACTATTGATCCCATGTATTTAAAGTCATCCAGTTTCACCAGCTCTACTCCATGAATTCTCACAATTCCTCTGTCCTCCTTCTCATTCACACACATATATTCTGTCTTAGTCCTGCTGACCTTCATTCCTCTCTTCCCTAGAGCATATCTCCATCTCTCCAGGGTCTTGTCAACCCGTTCCCTACTCTCATTGAAAATCACAATGTCATCTGCAAACATCATAGTCCACAGGGACTCTTGTCTGTTCTCATCTGTCAACCTGTCCATCACCATTGCAAATAAGAAAGGGCTCAGAGCTGATCCTTGATATAATCCCACCTCCAGCTTGAGCATATCCGTCACTCCCACCGCAGAACTCACCACTGTCACACTGCCCTTGTACATATTCTGTACCACTTTTACATACTTCTCTGCCACTCCTGACTTCCTTATACAATACCACAACACCTCTCTAGGTACCCTGTCATATGCTTTTTCTAAGTCCACAAAGACACAGTGTAACTCCTTCTGACCTTCTTTATACTTCTCCATTAACACCCTCAGAGCAAACATTGCATCTGTAGTGCTCTTTCCCAGCATGAAACCATACTGCTGCTCACTAATCATAACCTCTCTTCTTAAACTAGCTTCCACTACTCATTCCCATAACTTCATGCTGTGGCTGATCATTTTTTTCCCTCTGTAGTAACTACAGCTCTGCACATCACCCTTATTCTTAAAAATTGGTACCAGTACACATCTCCACTCCTCAGGCATACTCTCACTTTCCAAGATTTCATTAAACAATCTGGTTAAAAAATCCACTGCTATTGCTCCTAAACACCTCTATGCTTCCACAGGTATGTCATCTGGACCAACAGCCTTTCCATTCTTCATCCACTTCATAGCTGTCCTTACTTCCTCCTTGCTAATCGACTGCACTTCATGATTCACTATCCTCACATCATCCAACTTTCCTCTCTCTCTCTCTCTCTCTCTCTCTCTCTCATTCCCTTCATTCATCAACCCCTCAAAGTACTCTTTCCATCTGCTCAGCACACTCTCCTCACTTGTGAGTATGTTTACCTCATTATCCTTTATCACTTTTACCTGCTGCACATCTTTACTAGCTTGGTCCCTCTGTCTAGCCAATCAGTACAGGTCCTTTTCTCCCTCCATAGTGTCCAACCTTTCATACAACTCTCCATATGCCATATCCTTAGCCTTTACCACCTCTCTCTTCACCATATGCCTCATCTCCTTGTACTCCTGTCTACTTTCTTCATCTCTCTGGCAACCCCACTTCTTATTTGCCAAACTCTTCCTCTGTATAGTCTCCTGTACTTCCTCATTCCACCACCAGGTCTGCTTGTCCTCCTTCCTCTGTCCAGATGTTAAACCAAGCACCTTTCTAGCTGTCTCCCTTACCACCTCTGCTGTGGGTTCCCAGCTATCTGGAAAATCTTCATTGCCACCCAGTGTCTGTCTTAAATCTTTCCTGAACTCCACCTTACAGTTATCCTTTTTTAGCTTCACCTTTTGATCCTTGGCACTGCCCTCATTCTCCTCCTCTTCTTAATCGCCAATGTCATCCTACAGACCACCATCCTATCCTGCCTAACTATGCTTTCGCCAGTCACCACTTTGCAGTCTCCATTCTCCTTCAGACTGGCCTTCCTGCATAGCCACTGGTATGAAAAATGTTTACTGTGTTAGCTGACAGAGCAGATATCACTTAGTTGAATATTCTGAAATAATGTCTGCTCGCAAGCACATACATGATGTGTTAATAGATTACTGTACAACAGTAAGGTTAATCCAAATGGATTTGAGTACTTAACTTTGAAGTTTCTTAAGTTCGCAACTTACTTCAATATATCCTAAAATTCATTCAAGCAATCGGTCAGGAGCTCAAATATTGAACATCTATTTCCATTAATTAACATGTAAACACAGTGGTTCAAAATGGGTCATTATTTACCAGAGACTTGCAACATTTTTCTAGAGAAATTGAGCACTGTTCTGAAGGTTTGTTTTTAGCATCACTCCGTGTTAAGGAATTGGGCACTGTTATTCCTCAAAGTGACAGTGTGGAAATGGTGATGAGTTTCATAGGTTCATAGATTAGTACTAGGCTAACTGCCCTTGCGAGCCATTTTAAGCCTAGCCAATTATCCCCCATGAGATTCAAACCCTGTACCTTGTGTTTGTAAGGCAAACACCTTAACCATTAGGCCACTCTCCCAACCCTAGTTTCTTAACTTAATTAAAACTGTTACCTAACAATAACAAGACTGTACTGCATCATTGATTACAAGTGATGCTGGAAATTAATATTTTTTTATCTTTGACAAATATTACCAGTAAGTATGCAAAGATGCCTTGAGGGGCCAACACAGTCCCCACTTTTGCTAATGCTGTTTTATCTGAATGGAAGAGGAACTTTTAATTATGGGGGTAAGGTTTGGCCACATGTTGATTTTTACTCTCGCTAAATTTAAAATTTATTTGTAATCTGATCATGTACTAAACATGCCTTTGATGATTTTATTTAGTGCCTTAGCAGTTTTATGTTCTCCTCCTTTTCAGACATTTCCAGCACCAGTATGAATTTTTAGGATGCACAGTTACAAGTTAATTTTAACACAAATGATTTGTTATCTGTTATGCACAGAAAAATAATATTTTTCAACAGCAACTTGCATGCTGAGAGTTCACATCCAATTGTATAAACTGTAATGTTATCAAAGGACAACTAGTTCAGCTCTCCAGTTAACAGTGGATGACAAGTCATTTTTACTAAATTAAATTATTTAAGACAGCTGTTCAGAGATAGAGGTTATTGGGAACAACAGATTAACACCACTTTGGAAGAATTTTCTGAGAACAGGATTTTCTGTTGAGAAGCGCACCATTAGAGACCAGGAATAAGAAATAAAAAGTATATATATATATATATAACCTTCTCTTGAGCATATGGCATGCATACCTGCCAAATAAAACAGTCTGTAATAACTGGATGATTCTAACGAGGACCAAAGAGTTATTCAAGATGGTATGTAAAGAGACAAGCTTTAAATAAAAATAGGAATCTAAGATCATTATTAGAAAATAACAAACCACAATCAGATATTAAAAGCAATTGATATAACTAGGAAATCAGTTTCTTTTCAAAAACTGATGTACACGCAATTGATGATTTGGAACAATGCATATTACACACATCTTAGATTACATAAATTTAACCCTAGGAATTCTCCAATTTGTCCATACTGTGCAGATCAAACAGCGGATCTTCTTCATATGTTCTGGAGTTGTAAATGCGTATACAAACTTTGGAACTCTCTTAAAGTACAGCTGCAAAAGATGGGTTATCAAAGTTCTACACTGTCATGGGAATTTATGATTCTACACATTCCTCCAAGAGAGCTTTCCAGATCGCAAACTATTATCTGTATGAATATTTTTTTGCTGATGAAACTCTATATAGCCACAAATTGGCTAGAACCACATAAGACATCATGGAATAATTTTAAGCTTGTGGCTATAAAGCATATACTAGCACATAAATTACTTCTGAAACAAACTAACAAAAATATTAATAACCCGAAAATATGGGAAAAGGTCTTCAATATTATATTAGCATGATACTGATTTTAGGAATATATTAAATATAGGAAGCATTTTATGTAGATATTGTATAAATGGTTTGTAGTAGTTATAGTGTATTATGTGTGTGATGTTTATTGTATTTTTGTAATGTTTTTGGAAAATATATTTCAATAAAAATTTATTATGGAAAAAAAAAAGAAAATAACAAACCAATCTGCTTTATAGCAGCTTTAATGATGAAGAAACATGGCACTTAATTTATGGGATTTCTCACAGTGCTGGATTAGCAATGCTGTCCCCTGTTTAGCCCTTTACAATATGAAAAATATGAAAAGATGTTTTGTTGAAGAGAGATCACCATAATGCTACAGGCGTTTGCATAACCATTTGCCTAGTATATGATGAATTCTTCTTCTTCTTCTTTCGGCTTTTCCCGGTTAGGGGTCGCCACAGCGGATTCCCTGTCTGCTCATGATTGGCAGTGGAGTTTTACAGTGTTGAGTTGCCAGCCCAGCACCCAACCTTCCACAGAAGGCACGCACTAATGCCTAGGGCCAATTTTAGAGTGTCCAATCCACCTACAGCATGTCAAATTCACATAGCAAAACTGTTACAGTTTATGAACATAATTATGCAATGAAAAACAAGTAAATGACAAATGCAGTCTTTAAACACTGTCTGCAGTGTGAACATTTCATTTTTTGTCTGTGTGGCTGACAGTATTTTCGATCTGAGAGGTGGGGATCTTGAGACTTTACTTGGAAGAAAAGAAAAATAATGGCACTTAAAAATATTCCTAAATCACAATTTTGGCGTGTCAAAAGGATTTGTTCATCAGAAAGGGAATACTCTACACACATAGAGGATTTGAAATCAAGATTTAAGGCTAGAGGCTACAATATGCAACATCTCAATAGAACTGTTGAATTGGCGGAACAGAAAACTAGAACTGAATTATTGCAATACAAACAGCCATTGGATATTGATCAAAATAAGGGTCAACAACCCATTAGATTAGTCACCACGTATGGTAGTAATATATCCTATTTTAGGGACATTATTAGCACACACTGGGATATTTTGAAATCTAATCCCGTTTTGGATAGGATTCTACCAGATGAATGTGCTTTTTCGTATCGGAGGGGTAGGTCTATTCAGGCCCATTTAACACATTATAAGAGATTTAATCCACCCTCAGCCATACAGACAACACTTTCTGGAGAGCCTCTTGTGGGTTGTTACCCTTGTGGACATTGTGGGGCCTGTCAACATATTAACAAAACCAAAGAATTTAGTAGTAAAAATACCCCTAAGGTATATGACATTAACATCTTTGGCAATTGTAGCTCTGACTGGGTTATTTATTTAGCCTATTGTACTTGTTCGGCTTTTTATGTTGGACAGACCTCCCGACCCATTAGACTCAGAATTAGTGAACATCTAAGTGCAATTAGAAATAGACGAGTCACTAGTGCTTTATATAAACACAGTAAACAACATAAGGGAGCATGCTTTAAGTTTATTATTATTGACAAAATCCAATCACCAAGGAATCTAAAAATGGGATGGCATACAAGATTGAATAACATGGAAAGCAAGTGGATTACCAAATTGGGGGCATTTTTTAGACCTGGGTTGAATGAATATGAGGTACATGATGACACTTTTGGTCCATAGTCCTATAACTATGTTTATAATAAATATATACAATATACACCATGCAACACAAATAAATCTCAAATAAAAAATGTTTTTCTAAGGTACCATAATATACAAAAATAATAGGCAGGTACCATTAAATCATGATAATATTCACAATAAATGATGATTTTAGTTGCATGGGTAGTTAATTCATTGACATTCAAATAATGGTTGGAATAAGAAACAAAAAAAAATTTTGATGTTATAAGCTATATGTTTATACAACCAAAAAATATATAAAGATTGATCTATGGTGCAGCATATTACATGTAAGTCTCCAAAAAATGAATATTAGTCTCTTAATACATTTTGTATTTGAACTCTTGGCAGTATGTGGGAGTTCATATGTTTTTCTTTTTCTTTTTTTGTATTTAATAAGTTAGATTTTGCTATTAATATTCACACCAGGTTTAAGTGTTTAATGGTGTTTGACCAATGGATGGATGATACCAATCTAGAAGGAGGTATATAAATGGTCTCAGGATGTGTAGGTGGATGATATAATTAACAGAAAGCAAAGCAGTATTTACATTGACAAAGGCTTTTCAAGCCGAAACCGGTCTGTAAGTTATTGTTTATATAGGTAGTTTTTTAGCTACCTAATAAAATTGGCATTTGGATATAATATACTCTGCCTTGAGTGCTGGTCCGTTTGGTTGATTCTACTTGCTGTTAGACTCTACAAAACAACCAGTTGTGAATTAAGCAATAACCCACGCCTGGGTGTGGGTAATGCTGGATTTACCCATGGTTGGTGTGGTTTGGTCATGAGGGCAAAGCCCAAGTGGCCAAACAAAAACAACCGTGGGTAAATCCAGCATTACCCACACCAAGAAGTGTGTTATTGCTATTATACAATGACATTATTTAAGAAAAAATACTTACTTTTCTTAGATAATGGCATTGTATAATGCCTCCTTGTTGCCCTTCCATAGCTGTCTGGTATTCTGAGGCAGTTTTGATGCACTGCACATGCGTATGCTTACGCAGTACATCAGAGCTATAGGTGGAAGCAACGGAGAAAGCAAGATCTCCGTTGCTTTTTACAGTGTATCACTATGTTAAAGGAGTTTACCATAGCGAGACAGCTTTAAAAAAAGCAACGGAGAAAGGAAGATCTCCGTTACTTTTTTTATAGCTGTCTTGCTATGTTAAACTCCTTTAAAATAGCAAGACAGTTTTAAAAAGCAACGGAGATCTTGCATTCTCCATTGCTGTTAAAAAAAAAAAAAAAAAAGACATACTAATGGAAAACGTCTGGGTGATCGGACATTTTTCCATTAGTATAAGTCTTTGATTTACAACGTGCAGGCTGACCAATCAGCGTGCACATTTTTGGAATATTAATGGAGGGTCATTGTATAATGAATGTGTTAGTATAGAAAAGCATTTTAAAATTAAGGTCTTATATCTATTAAATATTATTTTTAACATAAAATATGCCAAGTTTGCCTCATTTTGGCTGAATGTGACTGCTTGTATTTATGGCTGGATACTGCCTGGTTCACATCCTTGTGAATTAAGGTATTGCCATTTGCTTTACTGCTTATTCTGAAATCTCTTCAAAGCCAGATACAAAAGTTTTCAATAATTTGTCTTGACTGGACTGGTCCCAAGTGCTCAAGTTTAATTTCCTGATTTATTTATTACATTTTATCACTGGTGTTATGGCTACTGTTTTAGTTTACAATTTTGACATTTCAGCAGTACATGTATGGAGTATATGTGGGTTAGGGGTATAATAAATGAAATACCTGGTACGCTGGGTTTTTGGAATGAGTTTCATGGTAAGTGGTGAAACCACTCATTACAAAATGAATTCCCATATACAGCATTAGCAGATGTTTAATTTATTATACCCGTTCCCTCCAATATATTCCAATTTCAACAATTGGCTAAAGTATTGGTGTCATTCAAAGGGGATACAGTGTCTGTCAGCCTGGGATGACATGCTCGACAAGCCACATTGCTTCGCTAGGGACGGCTTGCACCTGTCACCCTTAGGCTTTCGTATACTGGCCAAGGTTCTTGCTACCCCCATAGTGCCTTTTTTAGGCAAGGCTCAAAGGACAAACCCACCTCCATAGACAACCCAAGGATAAAAAAACTAAATGTAATGCTACTCAATGCCAGAAATCTAAACCTCAAGATGCACGCACTTGAGGCTCTCCTCAGTATGGAGAAAATCGGTCTGTGCAGTAACAGAAACCTGGTTCAAGGCTCCTGAGAGCACCCCAGCACTACCAGGTTATAACTCATACCATGCTTTTCGGGCCCAAAACTCAGACCGAAGCACAAAAGGACAGGGAGTATCTATATTCATCAAAGATACCTACACCTCCAGGTTATTGGCACTGCATGAAGCATCGGAAACCATCCATGTGCAACTAACAATGGGCAAAACTGCCTTTCAGTTTGTAGCCTGCTACAGATCACCCTCCTTTTCACAGGAACCCCACTTGGCATTCCTGAGAACACTGGAGAATATGAAGGTCTCTCCAAACACTATGTTATTGGGTGACTTCAACTACCCAAACATTGACTGGGAAAACTACTCAAGCCCAAACACCCTCGCCCAACGGTTCCTTGAATTTATAAACTCTAATGCGATGGAACAACTGGTCACCACTCCCACAAGAGGGAACAACATATTGGACCTGGTCATCACCAACATGGGGACTCTATGTTCCACACCAGAGGTAAACCCCTCATTGGTAAGATCAGACCATAAACTAATTTCCCTAGACATCCATATCCCATCCCCACCCCCAGCCAAGGAAATCACTGTAAAGAATTTCTCAAAAGCTAACTTCACACTTCTCAAGACTGAGGTGGAATCCTTCAAAGCCCCTGGGCCAGAGGATAATACAGCCCAATCCACAGAATCCTTTACAATTGCATTCTATGAGCACCTACAGGAATGCATGGATCGTGCTATCCCAAATAAAACCAAGACTCACTCCTCCAAAAACAGGAGATCTGTCTGGTGGACCCCGGCCATAAATGAGCTATACAACAGAAGGAGGAAGCTACTACATGACAGAGCAAAATCCCAAAATGGGAAGGCATCTCTGATCAGTATTAGCAAGAAACTACGATCCCTCATAAAATCATCAAAGGCCAGTTTCGAAAGAAAAATTGCCCTAGACACTAAAGATAATCACAAGGCCTTCTTTAGTTATGTCAGGAATATAGGTGGAAACTCCCAGATATGCTCTGAATTATTGCATAACAGTACAAAATATACTGAACCTACAGACATAGCCAACATCCTGGCAGACAGATTTAGTGCTAATTTCTCCCCCCCTTCCCCCTCAAAGAAGCAAATGCCTATCCCAACTGAATGTAACCTCCCTGACATCACAGATGCACAGGTGAAAGCTGCCCTCTCCAAAGCAAAAAACACAGCATCTATGGGACCGAACGGTGTCCCAGGCTGTGTCTTACACGAGCTCGAAGAAGACCTGAACCCTCACATTAAGTCACTGTTCAAACTTAGCCTTACTACAGGATATGTACCCAAAGAATGGCGTACAGCTACATTGGTCCCACTCCACAAAGGTGGTGCCACAACGGACCCTGGGAACTATCTCCCCATAAGCCTGACTAGTCTGGTCTGTAGAGCTATGGAGCATATTATCATGGAACTCATAAACAAAGACATTGGGAGCCTCCAGACACTGGACCCTACCCAATTCGGCTTTGTTAAGGGCAGATCTTGCCTCTTAAACCTAGTTGATTTCTTTGAAACAGTTACCAAAGCCATAGATGAGGGCAAGGTAGTCCACACAGCCTACCTGGACCTCACAAAAGCCTTCAACACAATACCCCACTCGGGGCATCATAAATAAGCTTACCAGCTTAAATATCAACCCCTACATCACAAGATGGGTTGCAAACTGGCTCAGGGATAGAACCCACATGGTCAGAATTGTAGGTGCCACGTCCGAATCCAAACCAGTTACAAGTGGCATCCCACAAGGCTCAGTTCTGGGACCTCTCTTATTCGGTATATACTTCTCTGAGGTTCAGGCTAACACGGGGGGGGGGACCATGGCTGACAAAGTTCGCAGATGACTGCAAACTGGGAGCCATAATTGACTCTCCAGCTGACACAAGCATCCTCCAAAAGGGTCTCACAGAGAGGGATGCTTGGTGCCAGAACCACGGCCTCAAGCTAAATGCTAAAAAGTGCATAGTCATCCCCTTTGGGAAAAACAAAGTGCCCACAAATTACCACATAGGTGGTAATCCATTAAGTACGGAAGAAGTAATTAGAGATTTGGGGACCAATGTAGATAGTAATCTTTCCTTTGATAATCACGTTGCCAAAGTGGTTAGAAAGACCTTCTATATAGCCCACCTTATCACGAAAGGGTTCGCATCTAGATCAAGAGAGGTCATTGTGCCCCTCTACTCATCACTCATCATGCCCATAATTGAATACAATGCCCCTTTTGGGATGTACCTTACCCGACACCTGCAGAAACTGGAGAGACCCCAAAACTAACTCACCAAGAGGATCATGGGCTACAAACAGATGTTCTATGCAGCTCGACTAAAGAAACTCCAGCTCTACTCAGTTGCTTACCGCTTACTCAGAGGCGATCTATGCCTGACGTACAAAGCCATGTCAAACCCAGAATTAATGGACATGCTCCACCTCAAAAAATCCAAATCCCTTAGAGCTACACGACCTCAGCACAAAAATAAATAGGACATGCTGGAGGGACAGATTAATTTCCCAGAGGCTCCCCTCACTCTGGAATAGAATACCAATTCATGTTAGACATAGCCCCTCGCTGACCCTCTTCAAGCGAAATCTGGACACGTGGATGGGAAAACGCAAATTCACCCCTGGGATCTCTTCTGTGTCCCTGCTCGACAGAGGCACAGTAAACTAATCTTAAAGGGCTACCTTCTGTGACCTACTATACAGAGGCACAGTAGGCTAATCTAATAGGGAGACGAAAGCCAAATACACTTGGGCTAGGCTTATAAATGCCCTAGGGCAGATAGCCTAGTATCTACCTATGAACCTATGTACCTCTTTTTATGCAGCTTCTAGTTTGCAATACTGTTTTCTCCTAATTTCAATGGATTATGTTAATATAGTAGATTTTTTGGGAAAACTTACTTGTGGTATAGCTAGGCTTTATGAATGAGCAAGCTATACTAATAGCAGTATCATGTTACATTTTATTTTATGCTAATTGCTTATTTTCTATTAGTTAGGGGTGTGTATATATTCTGTTGAAGAGTTGCAAAGTCATGGTCACTATTAGCAAGGGTTTCACAGGTCAGTATGCAAGGTTATTCATTTTATTTTATTCTATTTATTATTCATAGTCTTTTGTTCTCTAGGTTGATTTTTTTTTATTTTTAATGACCTTTTGCTTGGGATCTGAAAGTTTGAGATTCATGTTGTATGTGGATCAGGTCTGAAATATGGAGATGTGGTTGGTGGTTGTCTCATGAGTCATGGCTAGCTTTGGATAGGACTTCAATGGCTTGGATTCATGAGAAGAGTCGGTGTGTAGAAGCAGCTTTTATTTTTTTTCTTTTTATTGCTTTCTAAATATATTTTTTAGTATTATTTATTATTTTATTTGTATTTCTGACCCGGAAAGCCTGACTGAGTAAAACACTCCTGTTCAGTGGAGGCCCTAGGACAAAATCCCCAAAAAAGAAATGGTATACAAAGCAGTACATATGTTTTCACTGTAACAAAGCATGTAGTAAGGTAATATTTGTTTAGCAAGTACTTGACTAAAGAAATGCACTATAAAACATTTTGTATTAGCAGTGTAGTAAAAAAATCACATTTATGATAGTATACAGTCATGAAGAGGAAAATTAAACATTAAGTAGTATTAAATAATCTGTGCAAAAACAGCAGTTTTACAACATGTTTGTAAATGAGTACCCTGAAGAGGTGAAGACATCTGCTAAATAGGTACGTCAGAAGTTATAAAA
The DNA here is from genome assembly GCF_019279795.1 of Protopterus annectens. Taxonomy (NCBI): domain Eukaryota; kingdom Metazoa; phylum Chordata; order Ceratodontiformes; family Protopteridae; genus Protopterus; species Protopterus annectens. The sequence goes on from NC_056730.1 coordinate 854,688,643, forward strand.
TAAAGTAATAGAAGTTATTTGAAAGTTTTGGCAATGAGTAATATACTAGACTTACTGAAATAATTTTACTTGAGGTTTTGTTTTGCTATTATTGTTTTCTTTATTTTTGGAATGGAACTTTCATGGATTTCTTCAAAAGGTACACAAGGGTGTTTTGCTTGTTTACATACTTATTTATTGTTTGTTTTATATATGTTTTATATTTACATATTTGTATGTTACTGTAGCTGTAGATATGTATAAATATACAATGTATTTTAATAATGGATTTTAGGGGTATATGTATGTATGTGTATGTTTGCATATTTATTGCTTTTGCTTACTGTTATTGTTTTTGTGTTGTGGTTCATGGGTTTATATGTTTTATATTGTTTTGTATTTCTGTGCTTTTGGTGTGTTATTGTATTATGTGTGTTGGTTATTTCCTGTATTTCTGTACACGTGTTTTTGTTTTGCTGTGATTTTTTTTAACATTTTATGGGCGGCGCAGTGGAGCAGCGGTTAATGCTGTTGCCTCAAAGCAAGAGGTTGTCTGGTTTGATTCCCGGCTGGGGTGCCTTCTGTGTGGAGTTTGCATGTTCTCCCTGCGTTCGCGTGGGTTTCCTCCGGGTACTCTGGTTTCCTCCCACATTCTAAAGACATGCTTCTGGAGCATTTCTCCCCGGGCCTCTGCTGAAAATAGGATCTGTGGAACCTAGTCGGACTTTCCCGGTCAACAAAATGTTAAAAAAAAAAAAAAAAAAAAAAAAAAATGTAGATTTATGTGCATGGGTGTGGTTTTGTTATGAGTGTTTTGTATCTTGTGGTTTATAATTGTTTTATGTTGCAGTTCAGTTTCTCATTTTGTCTTTGTGTGTGTATTTTATACTGAGGATATTGTGCCACTTTTTGTGTTATGGGTGGTCTTGTTACTATGCAGAAGTGATTGTTCTTTGGATACATTTATTTTATTTGTGCTGGTGGAACAAGCCCTTAGATTCAGTAACACTTTGTCCATAATCATGGACTCATCTATTTAATGTGTGTGCACACTAAGCTCTAATGCTTATTAGCAATGAATGCAGCTAGGTAAGTGTGCATGATGACGAGCTCATTAAATATCTTGTCTGCAGCTGCAGCATGGACTGCAGGAAGAGTTTGTAGGAATCGGGTGCAGCTGCAGGGAAGAATAAACAGCAATAGCGCTCATCCATCTTGCATGTCTCTCAGAGTTACTCAATCAGATGTCATGTGCATTATTGCAGCAAGAAAAAGAAGTTATGTGGCAGCCTTACAGGATCATGAAGTCTGTGTGCCAATCTATGTTCTGACTCAATGACATATATATATATATATATATATATATATATATATATATATATATATATATATATATATATATATATAAAATCTATACACATGTGTGTGTGTGTGTGTATGTGTATATATATATATATATATATATATATATGTAAAGGGAAGGGTAGTATGGAAATTAATTAAGATGACGGTATGAAGAATAGCGGTTGTGGATGGGTTACACAAACAAACATATAACACAGACAAACCTGTGAGTGGTGATGACACAATCAGGAATGTAGAAGACAATGAAGAAGGAGGTATAAGGCACATCGAGAAAAGACAGTGGTGTTGTTGGGGTGATGGAAATGTGTGTAGCAGCTGGAGACGCCATGGCTGCAATGCCAGTAGTGTAGTAGCTATTGGTTGTGGTGCGACAGGCCTAGATGGTGGCTGGTGTGTTGCTCTGAATGCTGCTGCATATAAATGTTAAATAACTGAAGAGGAAAACATAAAACAACACATACTTGAATATAGTGGAAAGAATAGGGAGAATGAGGAAAAAAAGTGCAGAAAAATGTGACAAAATGCAGGTCTAACAACAGACTCTGGCCACTTTACCTGTATTATAATTCAAAGGTCATGAAATAACCATGCTATTGTAAGAATAATATGGTGATATGCAACTTCTAACCTATAAACTCCATCAGCTGTATTGCCCATAATGTTTCATTTACAGGCTGAGCTGTAGCAGCATTCAGGCAAAAAGTTTTAAAGGGAGCACTCAGTAGTTGTGTGGCACACACTTGAAAAATGAAGACTAAAGCATATAGCCCTGAAAGGGCTTGAACCTACAACTTTTGTCACCTGCATCGTTAAAGACACATCATTTACAGGCTGAGATACAGCAGTAGTCAGAAAGAAATCATCAAAGAAGCACACGCTAGTTGAGTGCCAATAATTACCGAACAAAAGACACTAAAGCAGACTACCTTGAACCCACGACTTCCACCACCTGTATCAGCCAAGGGGCTTCATTTCCAGACGGAGCTACAGCAGTAGTAGGGCAAAAATCCCCCAGGGATACACATGGTAAGTGTGTTGCAGAATGAAAGCATAAAATATACAGCAATGATACCTTGTGTCATCTAGTTCTCATTGATGCTCACATCATTTGCACGGCCAGTGGCACAAAGAGGTCAATATAAACAGTGCATGATAGAGGATGGACATAGTAGTAGAGCTAGGAAATGTGGCAGCCAGGCTCTTTGCTATATGAAGAGAAGTTGCAGCGTTCATTACTTGTACATGAGCATCCATGGTGCTGTTTGTGACTTGGTTGCATGCAGTAGGTGCAGAAAAGAAATGTGATATTGAAGCCTTACAAGTGTATTTATCAATACTTGACAATTTTGTCCAAGTAATTTACTTGCTAGTGTCTGCTATATATATATATATATATATATACATTTGTAACACTGTTTACTATTGCATACCATTGTTGTATATTTTTATATTTTATTTTGTCTGGAGGCTTTTTCTCCTTGAGTCTCCTCTGAAAGTGGACACTATCCAGCTGGGTTAACTGTCTCCAAAACAATAAATCTTCAGATATAATAAGTGTCATTTCATAAGCCATCTACCGTGTAATTGAGTACTCAAGGGCCCCACTCTGAAGATAATGGCTGTCATTTATCCATTTTTGGTGATGTGGTAGTTTATCCTGATGAAAGCACTAAGTAAAGCTTCTGTTGGCATCATATTTTAGTGCTTGAATTTTTTGTTTTATATCCTTTTTATCTGAATGGCGAACTTTTTAAAGTCAAATAATGACCTCAGATTTTGATTAAAGAACAATATCCCTGGTGATGAATTAGTGGCTACATGAGCTGCATGTCTATGTGCAAAAAGAACATTTATTTTACTATTTATTATCTTTAAAAAGCAAATCCTGTACTATTTATTACTAGTAATTTATTATCAGGTTAATCTTATTGTCTTTTTGGAGCACTTGAATGAATTGTGTTTATACCTCACTTGTTGTATTGAACACCCCAATGATAGCCAGAGGCTTGAAAGTCCAATGGACCAAATAAAAAGTTTGAAAGATAATTTGATAATTAATTTTTTAATTTAGCCGCAAGGTGCCATAGCTCCAGAGTTCACTATTATTAGGGAGGTGCAAGGGATGTGCTCCTGAAATGTGGTGAGAGGGACTTTGCCTATGTCACTAAAAAGGAAATCACTGAAGCTTATTTAGGCCTATTAGTTTAGTTTGTGTGGCTTTCAGGATTCTGGATATTGTCTGACTTCTCTGGATTTCTATTTGCAGCTGTATTATCAGATAACAGTTGTGGAGTACTTGATGTCATTTTGTTTTGTTAACAGTATGAACTCTTTTCAAGTGACCAGTTGACCATTATTGCTGTAAATGTGCTTTGGCTGACAATTTCTTGCAGACATCATTCTTAATGTTGAAATATTGTTTCAAGAAGTGGATGTTTTCATGCAAATGACCTTTAGCCACTGTGAATATGTATATACAACAATTAGAAGATTAGTGTTTTAATTAATGTGAATATAATGCTCTGGTGCTTGACACTGATGCACAAGGGTACAACAGTACTTCTGGTAATGTGTTGTGTACAAACTTGGATCCATTACAACTTCACCTGGTTAACTTAGTATTTTTATACCATTACCTGCCCACCTTACAGAATGTTGAACATGGGACTTCATTTATACAGTTCCAAAGCCAATGCAAGTGCTCACTCATGGTGGTGCCTAATACAGATGGTCTCCTATCATATCCTATCATAATCAGCTTATATGTTTGAGGAATGGACACCAAAAGACTCACCTTAAGAGTGACGTGATTATCCCTTTGGCTTTACAAAGTGCATTCTTATTTTTCCTACTATATATTGCATATAAAATGTCCTGGAGAACAAAGGCATGGCTAGTGTTTTTCTTCCAAACCCACTACAAACTCAGTAATAAAAACATTAAAGAGGATTAGTTTCATTGTTTAACACCACAGGCATGCTCTAACAATTTACTTCTTTGGAGTACATATGATATGTTGTGAGCCTCTCTTTCCTGACTGCCTCCCAGACTGTAATCCATTCCTTCACCCTGGATGTACCCATAGACTGTTTGTCTTCTTATTAAATCTTTTTATGTTAGACTTCATTATACGCCTTGCTAGAGTGGAGGTGAGCCATAGTGTTGACCTTTCTCTATCACTTTGGTTGTCCTTTTGAAGAAGTAAATTAAAATAATATAACATGGTATTATGTCTGCTAGCCCATGTTGCACCGAGTCTTGCTTAGCTCTATGCTCTCCACTCAGATCTGGCTGCTCTTTCTTTTACAAGTAATTGCACATATTTTTCTCATCACTAATGTAAAACGGATGTATTAACAGTTTATGCCTATAACGTGTTCCCACTTTTGTGAAGAAGAATCACATTTCTCTATACCTGTCTTTTAGAAGTATCTCTACCATCCCCTGCTTTGGTAATGGGGAGAGTTAGTCAGCAAATTCTCTAGAGCTCCCCTAATTTTTTGTTTCATTTTCAGAACTGCTAAACAAGTATATTAAACAATTATTACTTCATCCACCATGAGTTCCTGGAGTTCTGTCAGTAGCTGATACCTGTTCATTTACTCATGTTCATTTACATTATATCTTAACTCAATAAAACTATGTCTTCATAGAAGTTGTTAATTGAGGACTGCTTCATTAAATGCTAAGTTCATGTGCACATGCATGGATGCCATCCCTTCACTCTCATCCAACCACACTGTACCTTAACTTAAACAACTTCTTTGTTAACTGATGTCTGTTTTGTCACATACTATCTTTTGGAGTGTGTTTGTGGACACGCTGCTGGTATGACAATAAAGTGCCATGCTTTGCCTAGTAAGCAAGTACTTAAACTACATCATAAAAATGTATTTGAAGTCTCAGTTGCAGTGTTTATACATGACAACAAAACACCACTAACGCAATCCTTAGAACTGTATGTCACACTAAACTAAGAGACATTGCATACTGAAATGTAAAATACAGAAAACGTATTCCTAATATTCATGCGGTGGTGCAGCGGTTAGCGTTGTTGTCTAACAGCAAGAGGTTCTTCGGTTCGATACTCGGCTAGGGTGCCCACTGTGTGGAGTTTGCATGTCCTCCCTGTGGTCGCGTGGGTTTCCTCTGGGTGCTCTGGTTTCCTCCCACATCCCAAAAACATGTTGTAGGTGGATCGGACACTTTAAATTGGCCATAGGTGTGAGTGTGTGCATGTGTGTGCCTTCTGTGGAAGGTTGGGTGCTGGGTTGGCAACATGACACTGTAAAACTCCACTGCCAATCATGAGTAGACAGGTGACCTGCTGTGGCGACCCCTAACCAGGAAAAGCCGAAAGAAGAAGAAACATTGCTATGCATTATAAAAATAGTTCTCTTAATGATCTGTAAATACAGATGCACAGTATAGTGAATAAAATAAGATAGCATTCCACTATCAGCCAGAATAACTCTAAAGATACTACAAATAAATATACAGTTTTATTATGTATACGGCATTGATTCTTTTTGGGGGAAGGGAAGGGACAGTATAAGAGGACCAAATACAGGATTGCAACACTGGAGGGAATACAGTCTCCATTGCTGACCTCCGTGCTACAATGCAACCAACTGCCCAGCATATCAGTGATATAAGGCATATGATACAACATCTGTGAATTCATGAATAGAATATTGACTTTCCTGTTGTCGAACATCAGAAATGCATTTCACAGGTGACTTACTTCTCTGAGAGTGGACATGTTATGTGCCACATTGCATTCCTAACCTGAATGTGTTGGTGAGAGCTTGCTTAACCTGCATAAACCTAAGCATGAAGACCACAAAAAATGCCCTAGTGAAGGACCGATGTAATATTAAAGACCAGTAACCAAAAAAATTCCTGGAGCAGCCAGCACGCAGGATTAAAACGATGTACGGTAAAAATTCACCATAACCACGTGTAAAACACGTATCTTATTTGAAATCACTTTATTTGTTTAGCACTTTCATCTGTAGATGAGAGGAATTTGTGTTTTTTTATTGGTGCTGTAGTCATCAGTAAACTACTGTGCCATTGGATGTCATGAGCCCAGTGTCATACCTAGCAATGCATCCAATGTCACTGTCACCCCAGCTTGAAATAAATAGGTGAAGGTTGATACTTCATGTAATAAATTACAAATTGCTGTGTTTGTACAATGCAATAATGCCCAGCCAATCCTATGTGTTTCCTTTGTATTCCACACCAGGTGACTTGTCTTAGGGGGAAATGGCACCCTTTCATAATTACAGTAGGGAATTTGTGACTTGCAGCATTTAACAAAGCCCACCTGAAATCCAGGCATGCTACCCTTGTCTTCTAGGACATAACTACATACACCATTTGTCTCTGTCTGCTACTGATGTCCTATAACCAAGGGACACATGAATTGTGACCGGCTGTAGATGCATGGATAGTTCAGTCTGGAAACTACTGTGAACCATCCAGTATTTTGCAGTATATAGATCCATTATGCTGGCCAGCATTTTAATTATTATTATTCCTGTTATGAAGACACTATATTTTGGGCAGACAGCTATTCAGTGGTATTTCTTCTGGCCTGATGGCAGAATCATTACCTTTTCCCTCTGCCTTCACTGCCCCTTTTCCTTTAGCTAACATACTACAGTGCTTTGGGCTATGATATATATACAGCTTGCATAGCTGGTAATGTAACAGTATGTTCAATAATTATATCTGCCACTGCTTGCCTTGATGTGGCAGCTGCAACTTCATTTTTTATACAGAATTAGTCATGGGGTTTCCGTGGTTTGACTGTAGGGAGTGGACTTCATCAGCTAATGTAATACTAATGTTGTGAGGAAGGTGGATATGCTGCTTTTCAATATGATTTTACCTTTCTATTTGTAGCATTTACTGCCTGATATGTTTCTGAAGAGATTGGGGAGCCATATATGTGTAGTTCAATCTTACTTCTTGAGTTGAGTGGTGAAATATATATATAAATATATATATATATATATATATATATATATATATATATATATATATATATATCAATGTTTCTGGTGTCATGTATGGCTACTCAGTACATGCATCTTGGTTTTCCAGCTCCATTGTTACTTTAATTAGTGCTTGTCTTTCTGTTTTGATATTTTCCTCATCTCTTCTTCAGATGATTTTTAGGTGAGTTTTGTCCCTGTACCTGTAGACTATAAAACGTCTCTGCCAGTCATTCATCATGTCTGGAGATTCACCTATAGCTGAAGTAAGAACTGTCAAGGGGTCATCATTCAGGCATCCATGAGGGTGCTTTTTGCTCACACTGGCATCCTGACAGTGAGAACATTTGAATGTCATAACCTCAGCCCCTGGGTGAGAGAATGAGTGATCAACATCACTGCAGAGCCACACAATGCCTTTTCCACATGGGCGCATGCTTCTGCACACCCACCATGAAAGCTGGTAAACATAATTTACAACTCCATTCCTTATATTTGCACTCCAGACCCACCTCTGATGGGACCTATGCAGTAGGCTGGCTCAGTCCTTCCCTCATCTCCAGGATGGGAGCTCACATCCTTCCCTCCTAGTGCCGTCAAGCACAGGATGCACTAATCGACCTCTGGTTACGTGGGCTGTAGACAGGATTTTATCCATCTATGTCACTGACACTGGCTTTTTTCAGCTGACATTTTGATTGGAACTTGACTGAAAGGTAACTGGAAGCACACATCAGGTTATCTCAGCATATGCTGTCAAAAGATCGTTTGCGTGCTTTACAGTGCCCTTGAACATGCATGCATCTAATTCAGCTGTTAGTGAGTGTTAATGTTCACACAGTGTGATTTCCATATAATTGATTTATCTTTTAAAATTTGTAGAAATATATGCTCACGTCTCATAATCTGTTATATGTTATTATCACAAATATTACTGTAGACATTCATGGATCTTACATAACCCGTTAGCACCATTAGCACCAATATTACTATAGATATTAATCTGAGATTAAATTGTTAATATATGCAACTGACAAATTCTATGTGGAAGAACTGTAATCACTGCTTTCAAAATTATTCCTAGTAATGCTTTAACATTTGTGCCACTGTCAAGCTCAGTCTATAACTTTAGGTCTTGGGTTAATTTTATGTGGACTGCCTTTTTAAAGTCCCTGCCATCAAGCAACTCACATTTCATTCTGCTTTAGAGGTGTCATAGCGGTGAAGTGGAAGAATGAACTGAATTTTACAGTCATCAGTACAACTGAAGACATATCTTTCCAACTATCATCTACCAGGTTAGCAAAAATGAACACTAGTGTACTTAATATATCCCTCAGTATGCTGACACATTTCTGCTGTTTTCTGACCTTTCCCCTTTTCTTTCTATGAGCACATCCTCATGTTTTCTGCATACTGCCTTTAGAACTCTATGATTAATTGGTACCAAAAAGTTATAATGCAGTTCTTTGTATTGATATGCTTCCTGAAACTGTTTTTTTTTTCTGTGAATCTTGTCTAATCATTTAGGAATTTCACTAACTGATAAACTCATTGAATAAGTGATTTTATGGTACCGGCTGGTAAAGGAGGTGTACCTGTTTCTTGAAGTACCTATCCATCAGTGATTGAATGTGCCAAATTACAGGCAGATTTAACTTCTTTAATTTTTGGCAGCTATTTATTAAACATTTCATGCCATAATACATATATTATTAACAATGTTAACATGAAATAAATAAACACACACAATACAGCCATTCCTATATTGTCCTCATCTTGCCTCTAAGGTGACGTTGAGCTCATTACTTTAACAAAGGTCATGTCGATAAATACTTTTAAAATATCTACACTTGGAGCTAGCAGCCTGAGAAATAT